>NC_134516.1:2756671-2940737 GCF_027942865.1 Odontesthes bonariensis
ACTGTCCCTTTAAGAGGCCTGATGCCAAGGTCCAGCTGTCCTTCCAGTTAATACCCAACAGACAGAATCAGGACCTGTCCACCAAACTTCAGACACCTTTTCTGGGATTTATATCTGATGAAATGTTCATCAAACCCAAAAATACCAAAAATGTTTTTTATAGTGAAGGAGGAACATAAAGCGAAGATGTTTCTGCTGCATTTCAAAGAAAAGTGATCCATTCTAACCTTAGCTGTTTGTTTTAGCAAAAGGACAAATTCCTCCTCCTATAGATGGAGACAAAGCCAGTTTCTGAGATGAGAGGAGGAATATCCTCAGGACGCCATAATTCACCAGGGAACAGCTGGTGCTGAAGGATGACTTTCAGCAGGTTACGCTACACGTTTTCATGCCGAGATGGGATCAGAAGTTTTGGCCGAGCTTCTTAAAAAGGATGAGAACCACCTGCTGGGAGATTTTTCTGCTTCTCACGTTTTGCTTTTCCCGAAAGAAACTCTGCAGTTTCCCACGAGTGAGAAGGTTTAATGGTCACACGAGGCTGCTGTTTACTTTAAAGCAGATGCCCTCAGACGTTCAGGGATGTGGGTTTTCTGCCTAAAATCATCTGCTGAAGATAAAAGAGCAGCACGGAGAAGTTTGTAAAGAAAAAGGAGCAGCACGGAGAAGTTCGTGAAGAAAAAGGAGCAGCACGGAGAAGTTCGTGAAGAAAAAGGAGCAGCACGGAGAAGTTTGTAAAGAAAAAGGAGCAGCACGGAGAAGTTCGTGAAGAAAAAGGAGCAGCACGGAGAAGTTCGTAAAGAAAAAGGGTCAACATGGAGAAGTTCGTGAAGAAAAAGGAGCAGCACGGAGAAGTTTGTAAAGAAAAAGGAGCAGCACGGAGAAGTTCGTGAAGAAAAAGGAGCAGCACGGAGAAGTTCGTAAAGAAAAAGGAACAGCACGGTGAAGTTCGTAAAGAAAAAGGAGCAGCACGGAGAAGTTCGTGAAGAAAAAGGAGCAGCACGGAGAAGTTCGTGAAGAAAAAGGGTCAACATGGAGAAGTTCGTGAAGAAAAAGGAGCAGCACAGAGAAGTTCGTGAAGAAAAAGGAGCAGCACAGAGAAGTTCGTGAAGAAAAAGGAGCAGCACGGAGAAGTTCGTGAAGAAAAAGGAGCAGCACGGAGAAGTTCGTGAAGAAAAAGGAGCAGCACGGAGAAGTTCGTGAACAAAAAGGAGCAGCACGGAGAAGTTCGTGAAGAAAAAGGAGCAGCACGGAGAAGTTCGTGAAGAAAAAGGAACAGCACGGAGAAGTTTGTGAAGAAAGAGGAACAGCACGGAGAAGTTCGTGAAGAAAAAGGAGCAGCACGGAGAAGTTCGTGAAGAAAAAGGAGCAGCACGGAGAAGTTCGTGAAGAAAAAGGAACAGCACGGAGAAGTTTGTAAACAAAAAGGAGCAGCACGGAGAAGTTCGTGAAGAAAAAGGAGCAGCACGGAGAAGTTTGTGAAGAAAAAGGAGCAGCACGGAGAAGTTCGTGAAGAAAAAGGAGCAGCACGGAGAAGTTCGTGAAGAAAAAGGAGCAGCACGGAGAAGTTCGTGAACAAAAAGGAGCAGCACGGAGAAGTTCGTGAACAAAAAGGAGCAGCACGGAGAAGTTCGTGAACAAAAAGGAGCAGCACGGAGAAGTTCGTGAAGAAAAAGGGTCAACATGGAGAAGTTCGTGAAGAAAAAGGAGCAGCACGGAGAAGTTCGTGAACAAAAAGGAGCAGCACGGAGAAGTTTGTGAAGAAAAAGGAGCAGCACGGAGAAGTTCGTGAAGAAAAAGGAGCAGCACGGAGAAGTTCGTGAACAAAAAGGAGCAGCACGGAGAAGTTCGTGAACAAAAAGGAGCAGCACGGAGAAGTTCGTGAACAAAAAGGAGCAGCACGGAGAAGTTCGTGAAGAAAAAGGGTCAACATGGAGAAGTTCGTGAACAAAAAGGAGCAGCACGGAGAAGTTCGTGAACAAAAAGGAGCAGCACGGAGAAGTTCGTGAACAAAAAGGAGCAGCACGGAGAAGCTGTTCTTACCCATCTCGGTCTCGAAGGGCAGCCCGTTCTCGGGCAGCTGGATGAACTGTTTGGAGAACATGCTGCTGCCGTAACCCAGGATGTAACCCTCCAGCTTCACGTCCGGACTGGGACGCAGAAACTTCATGATGATGGTGTCGCCGGTGGCGTTGATTCGAACTTTCATGTTCTGACGACGCACTGAGGAGGAGCAAAAGAAGAAATCTGAGTGATTAAAGGTTCCAAAGTTATTCTGAGCAGAAATGTTCTAATTTATGTGTTTTTAGTAAAAAAATTACAACATTTCAAGGCAAATCTTTTCTGAAAAACTGAAATTTATCAGCCACAACTTCATAAAAACGTGTTTCTATGTCAGAGTTAAACAATCAAACAGTTAAACAGCCTGAAATTAAAATAATACTTAAATAACAAGATCTAAAGTTTTAAAGTGGAAACAAAATCTGGCTTCGACTCATTTTAACGACGGATTGTAGTTCAAACTGGAGGATGAAAAGTTCAAGCTTAAAAGGTTTAACATAGAAAACATTTCCAGCCCGTTTGTTTACTGACAAACGGGCTGGAAATGTGAAGAATGAAGAGCAAATGTTAAAGCGTTAGTTTAACGGCTGGGACCAGAGGCTGGGGTTTGGCATGCATCTCAGACATTATTTAGGAATAAAGCTGGATTTTAGTGAAGGTTCCTGCACGTCTGGACATGTCGGTTCAAATAAACGTCACACGGACTCTTTAACCCTCATACCTGATTTAGGGAGTTTTTAAAAAAAAAAATCAGGCATAACAAAAAAATTAAAAATCCCTAAAAATCAATGTTGTTGCAAATCATTGACATATCCCAGACCATAATAATTATCCCCACTCAATAATTCCACTTTGCATTCCATATTTTGAAAATACTGGCACCTAAAGGCTTAAAAATTGGGCAAAAAAGTTCAAATTGGCATCTAAGGGGTTCATTTTTTTTTAAATAATTGATGATTAGAACTGAAGTAGAATAAAAGATTTATGGAAAAAAAATATGATGCGTATCACTATCTACAGCAGAGATACTCATTGTGCGGCTCCTCAAGTTTTAATTGGCAGGTCGCACTCGCATAGTAGCTTATAACAATATGGTAACAATAACAATATTTTACAACAGTATTAAGTATTATTATTAAGTATTAATTAAGGCTTAATGGTGTTTCTTAAAGGGGGCTCTGTTAAACCTGGCAACGCAGCCCGCTTAAACCACCGTCACACTTGACCGCAGAGCACGCTAGCTCCTTTAGCCGAGATGCAGGCACAATGGATCGTTTTTTAATTAAAAAAGCACAAAAACCAGCACAAAAACCAGCACAAAAACCAGCACAGAAACCAGCACAAAAACCAGCACAGAAACCAGCACAAAAACCAGCACAGAAACCAGCACAAAAACCAGCACAAAAACCAGCACAAAAACCAGCACATAAACCATGCTCATCTTGAATGTCTCACTATGATTACAACAACAAACTACAAATACAACATGAAGAAAGTCGAGGACATGCACGCCAGCTTCCGCTCATCCCAGTATTAAGGGAAATGTGGTCTGAATTGAAAATGTATTGGCTGTGTTGTTTGTTTTTGTGGGATGTTTTCTATGTAGAAATGCATATTTGCCAAAGAGAACTTTAGTATGTTGTGGTAAAAGTGGCTCTGCCCTTGATTTTGCTGCCAATGTGGCTTTTGTGAAAAAAATAGTGAGTATCACTATTTCCAGTGTGAAATTAGAGGAGAAAGTTCACCCCAAGTGGACAAAAATGTCACCTATCAGGTATTAGGGTTAAGCCCCGCCCCCGCTGTGCTCTGATTGGTGCTCAGCTGCTGGCGGGCCTGTCTGGCGTCCAGCTGACGGGGTCAGACCCGACGTCACGGCCAACCTTTAAAACTTTAACGAGGACAAAATGTCCTCTCTCAGGAACTGTGACGCTTTTTATTTTTCCAGGGCCCAGAAGTCTGATGGCAGACAGACGGGGAGACGCACGCCACATGCAGCACGCCGCGTCCAGCACGCCGCGTCCAGCACGCCGCGTCCAGGGTCGAAACATCAGGACGTTTTATATTTCCATGATCGGCTGTGAGCCGGGCTGGGAGCTGATGCTTTTTCCAGCGTGACTCGGGTTGTTTATGTGAGGCTTTCCCAGCGTCGGACCGGCTCAGACACCATGAAGCCGTTAGCTTTCTGCAGCGCCGCGACACTCGTGACGTTCCTGCAGCCTTCATGTGGCGTCTCCGGCTCTCCGTCTGGTTCCCAGAGAGCTGCAAAGTGTCGGGAAAACCTGGGCTCAGCACAAAGAGCTAATTAGTGAAACAAGCTCCCGATGTTTCCACATGTTGTTCAGCTGAAAGCTACACGCCAGAAGCAGCCAAGGAAACTTCAAACTGAGCTCAATCTTCTTTTTATTAAACTGAGAAAATCCGCCAGCAATAAAACGTTGACTCATTTGACTTGTTTGAGGTTTCATTCAGGAAACAAACATGTAGAACTCTGTTTTTTAATATACCAGTAACACTTTGGGGGCCTTCCAAGGCACAGTGTCACTTCATTTATTCCTTTATTATCTTAAAACTTCTCACTTCTCAGTAATCCAACACTTCTGACATTATTCAGCTTCACTCAGAGTCAGAAGGTTTCACAGCTTTTTATCCTTTTCATCCACGAACAAACCAAACAAATCGAATCAGAAATATGTTCCTGGAAATAAGGGATTTGTTTTTACAGCCGCTCCACGATGTTTGGCATCTGAGTTCAGATCCAGACTTTGATTTAAAGTCAGACACGACTATCCACAGAAGACTTCGGCTGTGATCGAAACCGCATACTTCTCCTATTACCCCCACTACTCATCCTAACTTTAACTTTTTTTAAGTTGCATACTAGATTCTCTGAAATGTTGGGTATGCATCATGAGGTTACTACTCATACTCAAACTACCCAAGATGCAACGTAACGTGACGTCGCCGATTGTCATTTCCTGTCAAAACGGCAGTTTCAAGCTAGCTACAACGAGGGTAGGTTCACTTCCTGTTTTCAAAACAAAAGCACCAATTTTATGGTAATGGCTTTCCCTATGATAAAAGGCAACGGGTATTTTATTTTGTGAAAATAACAGGAAGTGCATTAGCTCACTGCGGCTAGCTCACTGCGGCTAGCTTTAGCAGCGCCGAATTCGTGGGAGCAAAATTGTGAATAGCCGGTATTTTGTCAGGTTTTCAACACGTTGGGGATCTAAACGACTACTTTCTCGCCTGAAAATGTTTCAAATGTTGCTAAAGTTTACAGAGTTTAGAGCTTAAGAGAAATCAGCTTCAGGCCGGCTGATTTCGGCTCGGGCAGGAGCGAAATGCATTGTGGGTAAATGCTCTGTATACTGTCTGATCAATCAGTATGCAGTATGTAGTATGTGGTATGTAGTATGCAGTATGTAGTATGCAGTATGTAGTATGTAGTATGTAGTATGCAGTATGCAGTATGTGGTATGTAGTATGCAGTATGTAGTATGCAGTATGTAGTATGTGGTATGTAGTATGCAGTATGTAGTATGCAGTATGCAGTATGTAGTATGTAGTATGTAGTATGCAGTATGCAGTATGTGGTATGTAGTATGCAGTATGTAGTATGCGGTATGTAGTATGCAGTATGTAGTATGCAGTATGTAGTATGTGGTATGTAGTATGCAGTATGTAGTATGTGGTATGTAGTATGCAGTATGTAGTATGCAGTATGTAGCATGTAGTAGGCGGTTTCGAACACAGCCAGAGACGACTATCCACAGAAGACTTCATGAACTACATGCTACACGCTAACGCTGCTACATGCTAACCGTTAGCTAGCCTCAAAAACAGGATGGACATATCACAGTTTGCCAGAGTGTCCTTAAAAGAGCTGCAGCGTTCTGGAAAAGGTGTTCTGGACCAAGGGATGTCCTACTTTAATGTAACTCTGTCCAAACATTATGGAGGGGGAGGGGGAGGGGGTTACTGTAGTTTGAACTTTTCCTTTAAAGGTTACAAGCAGAAAAGAGCTTCATCTGAAGCAGCAGTTTAAGTGATTAATTCCATGGTGCTGCTGAACTGTTGGTTTAGCTGATTAAGTCTCTGCTCAGTGAAACATTCAGGTGTAATCAGGCATTAAAGCGCTCTGAGCTGCAGAAACAACATGGGTCCATGTTTGTGTGGACGTTTGATCCTGCAGCTCAGTGCGCAGAGAAGTCGGCGTGTTCAACATGTGGCGTCATGCAGCCGGCTGCCGGCGGAGCGGAGGATTAAACCTCCACACAAAACACAGCACACACCAACCAACGTGGAGCTAAAGTCCCCACGAGACGTTCCAGAGAGCAGGACGGCCTCAACAAGCAGCCCGCAAAGAGATAAAGAATACAGGTCGAAAGGGTCTGAAGAAGAACTCCGACAAAAACAGCCCAACGTACACCGAAAAAGGGCGGCGGGCAAAAAATAACCACGAGAAAAAGCCACTGTGAAGCATTTATTAGAGCAAAAAAAGAGCACAATAAGCACCAAAACTACCACAAACAACCTGCAACAAAGCTGCTAAACCTATGACCTGTGGGGTTCCCCAGGGGTCAATCCTGGGACCCGTACTGTTCAATCTGTACATACTTCCACTAGGCCAGCTAATACTAAGGATGGGACAATATGCTTTGGTCACGATTCGATTTGTATCACGATTCTTGATAATTGCGATTTCTACAAGTATTGCGATTCGATATAATCAGTAATTGCAATTTTCTTCCTCATTAAAAAACAAACAAGTGGAATCATACACTTCTAGAATGAATGTCATTACAGTTACAAAATTAATTGAAATGAATGAATTGATGAAGTTTTTCTGGACACGGATATGACGTAATATAATCGATTCAGGGGAGAAAAATCGATTTTTAAAATCATCCCATAAAAAAATCGCGATATGTACATGAATGGATTTTTTTCGCCCACCCCTAGCTAACACGCAGCTATAATGTGTCCTACCACCACTATGCAGATGACACTCAGATCTACGTGTCACTGACGGCAGGAGAACACGGGCCTGTAGATACACTGTGTCGCTGCATCGAACAGATCAGTGTGTGGATGCAAAACAATTTCCTCCAGCTAAACTCAGACAAAACTGAAATCATTGTCTGTGGCCCACAGAAACAAAGAGAAAGTGTTATCAGTCACCTTGAGACTCTCTCTCTAAAACCTAATAATCAGGTTAGAAATCTCGGGGTAATATTGGACTCAGACCTGAACTTTAACAGCCACATTAAATCAGTAACATCAGCAGCTTTTTACCATCTAAAAAACATTGGCAGAATCAAAGGGATAGTGTCTAAAGCAGACTTAGAGAGACTGATCCATGCGTTTGTCTCCAGCAGGTTAGACTGCTGTAACGGCCTGCTCACTGGGCTCTAAACGGGCTGTAAGACAGCTGCAGTACATCCAGAACGCTGCTGCTCGAGTCCTGACTACAACCAGGAAATACCACCATATTAGTCCAGTTTCTGTGGCTGTAAACACCAGCAGGCGCTGTCAGGCCGGCTCTAGCTCATTACCTCCCACTGTAAACCACAGCAATGGAAACCAGACCCCCACCCCAGCACAGAGGAGCTGCTGGTTTCTGTGGGATTAATCACCATTCAGAGGGGAAATTAAAACACAGTGAAGAGGAAAACCAGTGCAGGGTTACCCTGAGACCCAAACTCTCTCATTTTATTACTCACTGCAGAGAAAGAAGTCTTTGGAGTGGTTCAGGGCCTCAGAGCGAGAGTTTAACTGTCCCCAAAAGAGACCCAGGGGGGCGGGAGTGGAACTCAGCAGCGCCACCTACAGGTGGCTGTACAAACTGACACATTAAATCAGTGCTCAGCAGTTGGTGCTGGGCCGCCAAACAGGCCGAAACTCTCAAAGTTCTACTTATAAAGCACAACAAACCTCACAGATACAACCCAATTACACCCAATTACACCCCAATTCAACCCAATTCAACCTAATTACAGTCCAATTACACCCCAATTAAACCTAATTACAGTCCAATTCAACCCAGATACACCCCAATTCAACCCAATTACAGTCCAATTCAACCCAGTTACAGTCCAATTCAACCCAGATACACCCCAATTCAACCCAATTACAGTCCAATTCAACCCAGATACACCCCAATTCAACCCAATTACAGTCCAATTCAACCCAGTTACAGTCCAATTCAACCCAGATACACCCCAATTCAACCCAATTACAGTCCAATTCAACCTAGATACACCCCCAATTCAACCCAATTACAGTCCAATTCAACCCAGTTACAGTCCAATTCAACCCAGATACACCCCAATTCAACCCAGATACACCCCAATTCAACCCAATTACAGTCCAATTCAACCCAGATACACCCCAATTCAACCCAATTACAGTCCAATTCAACCCAGTTACAGTCCAATTCAACCCAGATACACCCCAATTCAACCCAATTACAGTCCAATTCAACCCAGATACACCCCAATTCAACCCAATTACAGTCCAATTCAACCCAGTTACAGTCCAATTCAACCCAGATACACCCAATTCAACCCAATTACAGTCCAATTCAACCCAGATACACCCCCAATTCAACCCAATTACAGTCCAATTCAACCCAGATACACCCCAATTCAACCCAATTACAGTCCAATTCAACCCAGTTACAGTCCAATTCAACCCAGATACACCCCAATTCAACCCAATTACAGTCCAATTCAACCCAGATACACCCCAATTCAACCCAATTACAGTCCAATTCAACCCAATTACAGTCCAATTCAACCCAGATACACCCCAATTCAACCCAGTTACATTCCAATTCAACCCAGATACACCCCAATTCAACCCAATTACAGTCCAATTCAACCCAGTTACAGTCCAATTCAACCCAGTTACAGTCCAATTCAACCCAGATACACCCCAATTCAACCCAGTTACATTCCAATTCAACCCAGATACAGTCCAATTCAACCCAGATACACCCCAATTCAACCCAATTACAGTTAAATTCAACCCAATTACAGTCCAATTCAACCCAGTTACAGTCCAATTCAACCCAGATACACCCCAATTCAACCTAATTACAGTCCAATTCAACCCAGATACACCCCAATTCAACCCAATTACAGTCCAATTCAACCCAGTTACAGTCCAATTCAACCCAGATACACCCCAATTCAACCCAATTACAGTCCAATTCAACCCAGTTACAGTCCAATTCAACACAGATACACCCCAATTCAACCCAATTACAGACCAATTCAACCCAATTACAGTCCAATTCAACCCAGTTACAGTCCAATTCAACCCAGATACACCCCAATTCAACCCAATTACAGTCCAATTCAACCCAGATACACCCCAATTTAACCCAATTACAGTCCAATTCAACCCAGTTACAGTCCAATTCAACCCAGATACACCCCAATTCAACCCAGTTACAGTCCAATTCAACCCAGATACACCCCAATTCAACCCAATTACAGTCCAATTCAACCCAGATACACCCCAATTCAACCCAATTACAGTCCAATTCAACCCAATTACAGTCCAATTCAACCCTGATACACCCCAATTCAACCCAATTACAGTCCAATTCAACAGAGTTACAGTCCAATTCAACCCAGATACACCCCAATTCAACCCAGTTACAGTCCAATTCAACCCAGATACACCCCAATTCAACCCAAATACAGTCCAATTCATTCAATCGGTCCACTTCATACAGAGTCAGTTGAAACAATAGCCTAGCTCAGGAAATCGACAGATTGCACTGAAACTTCTCTCTGATCCAACCTCCCATCCTGAGCTGCACGAGGCGACTGTGGAGAGAAAAAACTCCCTTTGAACAGGAAGAAACCTCCATCAGAACCAGGAAGGGCGGCCATTCCTGTCATTGGCTCTGTGCAAGACTCTACTTCCGCTCTCTCTCGTGTGTGATCCACTCCTTCCGGTTAGCTATCGCTAACTAGCTAGCAGTAGCCAGACACGTATAGCTAGATAGATCTCTCTCTCTGATATTTATAGTAGTAACGATGTACTGTGTCCTGTAGATACTTTAGATTTGTAGAATTATCAATTGTTTTCTATTTTTTTTTAGTTGAGGTGAATATGACCTAAACAAAAACGCAGCACCCTGAAAAGTACAAACTTTTCAGAACTAGAAGTAACGATTCAATCAGGCGCAGAAAACATAACCTATCGCTATCGGACACTAAGTTTTGACAGCTGTCAAGTAGTATGAGATTTTCTGAGGGGTGACTCCGATCAAGATTTTTAGTGGCCGCGATCAAAATTATTTACCACCCTTGTCCGTGCATCAGGTTGTTTGATCGACTGTGCCGTGTTGAAAAAAAGTCCAGTGTGAAATGTGTGCTTCAGTGTGTCAACATGAAGCACAGACTATGGACAGTGACTTTGCATTGCATAAACCACACGACAAAATTTAATTTCCTTCGGGATTAATAAAGTATCTCCAATCTAATTAAATTTAAAAAAAACGAGCACAGACCGCTCATACAGTCAATGGCACGTACCCATAGAAAAAATACACACACACACATCACACAACCGACTATCGACTGCTAACAACCTGATCTGTAACCTACACAAACCCAGACACATAATGGCTCGGCGGCCAGCAATCGGATAAACCAATGAAGTGTGAGTGAATCGCTCACCCATTATGAAGTTAACTCTGCCAGCCCCTCCATAATCTTGCCCCTGCTCAGCCAACTCCTTGACGTCGGGTATGGTTGGTAACGTTACTGCGAATAGCATTAGCAACTAGGCTACTGGATCAAGACATTTTGTTTTTTCATCCAATTTCGATTAGGCGTAATTTAAATTGTACTTCCTGCTCTTGTATTCTTTTCTTTACCTTTATCCTAATAATTTCACTGCTAGGCTTGCTAAATAGGTAAGCATTAGGCTACGGAAGGAAGCTAGTCTTTTTAGCTACGTTATATCATCATCTTTCTTCTAGGCTATAAGTTAACTTTTGTTTACGGCCACTGGCCCTAACCTGACGACGCAGAGCTTCGTTCTCGTGGGCTAAATTACTCGCCCTCGCTCCTGTTTGAGGGACTACACAGTCGTGATCTGGAGCCATTTCGGTCTCCATCTCCGAGTCCGAGTCCGACTCTGGGGCAGGACTCTCGGCCCGTGGACGCCGTTCCCAGACACTTGGTCTGGGCGCAGGTAGTTCATATCCATTCCAAGAAAAGTAAAGCGGTACGGATCCCTTCTTCAACCTCAGTCCCCCGGCAGTCACGTTGAAATAAGCCTGCTTAAAATGCCGACTACAGCCCCGGGTGTTTTTGGTCGGGTTGAAGACACAACAATGAAGTGCTGAGGCTCTCACCCTCTGAAAGGCAAGTCTTCTCTCTTGGATACTAAAAACACTCATTTCAAAATATATATATCTCTGGTAATCGAACTCGGTCGCTTGTCTTGTTCTCGCGTTTCCCGCTCGAGCTGTCAAATCACCGGAAGTTTTCACCGGAAGTACTGGCGCACACACAAAAGTTCGAACGTCAACGGTTGCCATATTGTGCACAGAGCGAAACGCCCCCCCGTGGGCAATGACAGGAGAATAAAAGACTGGAGACCAAAGCAGAACTCTGTGCGCCTGCTTTTGATGAGGTTATGTGTCTGATTTATGACTTTTTCCCCTCAAACTGACACATGCATCAATACTGAGCGTCACAGAGAGACAAACTCATGCAGCGGGCAGAGTTCAGTCCCACGGTTCGTCCCTGCTCCACAGTTTGGTCTCTAATGGGACTCCATACGAGGTAAAACTTGTCTGAGCACATGGAGCTCCGTCTGTTGTTGTTGGCGAACTCTCAGCTGGTGAGGTAACTGAGACCACCGAGGCACTCTGACAATGATCCTCTGTCTATAAGAAGGTTTATCATGTTACACAGCATTAACCTCAGGAATAGGCTCCGCCCCCGTCCGGAAGGAGCACACCTGAACCATCAAGAAGAACCATCCCAAACCGCCTCGGTCCTCCGTAACCCGAACCCTGAGCTGGACCCGAACCCTTCTATCTGAACCCAAGCCTTATACCTTGTATTTCCCCTCTCTGGACTTTATAAACACCTTTCTAACTGACTTCTATCTGAATTGGCAGCTATGAATCTGAACGAGTGGCCATGACTTGTGGAGTTCCCCAGGGGTCAATTCTTGGACCTCTTCTGTTTAACTTGTATATGCTCCCTTTCAGTGAGATATTGCAGAACTTTAACATCAATTATCAACAGTTATGCAGACGATACACAGCTTTATGTGTCTCCGTCGCCATGGCGACTGCAGCCCAGCAGACGTACTGTGTCACACTGGAAAAAATGCCCCTCCAAAAATAAGTAAAAAAAACAACAAATAAAAGATGTTTTTGCTTGAAATAAGCAAAAAAATCTGCCAATGGAACTAGTGAAAATCGGCTTGTCAAGATTTCTTGAAATAAAATGTGATATTTAGGACTTTTGAGTTAAAAATGATCTTGAAATTAGCTTAAAAACCTCTTCAAATGAAAAAGAAAAGCTTGTTTCATGTGAAATGTGACTCAAAACAATTTGTTTTCAAGACTTTTTCACCAAGATATTCCAGATGTATTGTATTAAAACAAGTCCCTATATCTGGCTGAAATGGTACTTGTTAGGCAGTTGTGTCTTATATTAAGTGTAATGAGATATTTTGACTAGAAATGAGACAAATATACTTGGTAAGACTTTGATTTTTTCCAGTGTCTGGAGGAAGTAAACACCTGGATGAGAGAGAATTTTCTACAGTTAAATGAAGACCAAACTGAGATCATTCTGTTTGGGAGCAAAGAGAAGAGGGTCAGCGTTGGTAAATATCTTGAGACTCGGGACCTTACAATCACTGAGCGAGTCGGTAACCTCGGAGTGTTGATAGACTCAGATCTGACTTTCAGCAGCCACATCAAAGCTGTCACCAAGGCAGCTTTTTACCACCTCAGAAACATCAGCAGAATTAAAGGTTTCCAGGAGAAACTCCTCCATGCATTCATCTCCAGCAGACTCCATCACTGTAACGCTCTTTTAACTGGACTTCCCACAAAGTGCATTAAACATCTGCAGCTCATCCAGAACGCTGCTGCTGGAGTTTTAACCCGGACTAAGAGATCTGAACACATCACAGCAGCTTTAAAATCTTTACTCTGGCTTCCAGTCAGTCACAGAATAGATTTTAAAAGCCTGCTGATGGTTTACATCTGTGATCTGTTCAGAGAATATAAAGCCAGCAGAGCTCTTAGATCCAAGGACTCAGGTCAGCTGGTCCAGTCCAGAGTCCAGACTAAACATGGAGAAGCAGCATTTAGCTGTTATGCTGCAAACAAGTGGAACAAACTGCCAGTGGAGATTAAACTTTCACCAAATGGAGACATTTTTAAATCCAGGTTAAAGACATTTCTGTTCTCATGTGTCTCTGCATGAAATCTGCACGATATCTTTGGACTTATCTGGACTGTTGCCTGTTTTTAAATTCATTTAAATGATTTTATTTGTTTCTCTTTATATTCTTTTATGTATTTTAATGCTTCTTCCACTCCCTGCTGCAATGCTTTTATTTTATGTAAAGCACTTTGAACTGTTTTGTACATGAAATGTGCTATATAAATAAATCTGATCTGATTTGTTCGTATTAACAGCCTAATCTGAGTGCAGAGGAAAACTAAAAGTATGTGCTGGGACCCAATTCTGTGCAGAATACTAACTGTATATAAGACATTTTTGTAGTTGGTATATACTAAATCGTCATACTTCTCTGATTTAGGTAAATGCTACTTCTGAATGTATTTTGAGGCAGATGTCTTGTTTTTTTTTGTTTGTTTTTTTTAAATTGGGCTTATTTAGGGAGAGGTCAGACCAAGAAGTAAATATACATTAAAGCATGGGGAGTTTTTTTTTTTTGCGGGGCTTGAGATAACAAAGCAATGTGGATGTAATGATATCGGTGCTTTCTAATTCACGGCGTGCACATGTCATGCAAGATTGAAACAAGGAAATAGCATTTATTGTCTTCACGGTAACAGGGGTGGTGTATAAAGTGTAACTGTAACATATTGTATTTTAAAAAAACAAACAAACAAAAAAAACAGCGTAATCTGAAATGATTCCTCGTGGTTGAACTCTTCTCCTGCAGCCCTTTTGAGGTGTCTCATCTCTAACCCTGGAAACATTTCCCTTCTCCCCCTGGCTTCATGCATCCTCCCCTGGCTTCCTGCATCCTCCCCTGGCTTCCTGCATCCTCCCCTGGCTTCCTGCATCCTCCCCTGGCTTCATGCATCCTCCCCTGGCTTCGGGCTATCTGAGCATGCAGCGCTTCCACTTGCCTCTGATGCCCTGTGCAGGGATGAGGAGAAGCGTCCCTCCGAGCAGCAGCAGCAGGATCCGGAGGAGGAGAGCCATGACCATGACCTCCCAAAGCTGGAGCTTCCAGGAGGAACAGAAGAAGAAGCAGGCTGAGGATGAGGAGCTTCCAGGAGGCGAGGATGAAGAAGAAGAAGGCTGAGGATGAGGATCCAGGAGCTGGGCAACTTCACTGAGCGTCTGTCCCTGCGCTCGGTCTCAGGACTTGTTCAGCTGTTGGATGTCCTCGCTTTGAGAGGGGCCCCGCCGAGGCTCCGGCATCTATAGGCTCCGCAGGGGGCGTGGCCTGCACCCTGCAGGGGGGCGTGGCCTGCCCCCCCGGCCCTCCCTCTGCAGCTCAAACTTTTTCATCTCGCACACCTCTGCCTCGCTTTGTTTCTCTGCTGTGGGACTCTTTGTTCTGCAGGGGGTTTCAGGACCCCCAGAACCAGATGTTCCACATGTTCTCCGACACAGAGAGCTGCAAAACAAAAAGAAAACCCTATTATATCTGAGTCTGTGCGTCTCCTCTTATATCTGGGGTAAGTTTCTGTGTTTGCTCTCCGTCTCTCTTCAGTTCCTCTTCGTGCCTTTCAGGCTGTT
Organism: Odontesthes bonariensis; assembly: GCF_027942865.1. Classification (NCBI taxonomy): domain Eukaryota; kingdom Metazoa; phylum Chordata; class Actinopteri; order Atheriniformes; family Atherinopsidae; genus Odontesthes; species Odontesthes bonariensis. The sequence goes on from NC_134516.1 coordinate 2,771,731, forward strand.
TTCTGTCTTCTTGGGATTATTCTGAATGTTTCTGCAGCTGTTTTGTTGCAGCTTTTGAGTCTGTTAGTGGTTATTTTCTGCCTCATTTGGGTTATTCTCAGGGTTCCACCTGAGCCACTTCCCAATAAACCCATCATCTGTCACTTTGAGCAGGGCTCCCTTTTATTTACAGGCCTGTTATCAGAGCATCAACCTTTTATTTACAGGCCTGTTATCAGAGCATCAACCTTTTATTTACAGGCCTGTTATCAGAGCAACAACCTTTTATTTACAGGCCTACTATCAGAGCATCAACCTTTTATTTACAGGCCTACTATCAGAGCATCAACCTTTTATTTACAGGCCTACTATCAGAGCATCAACCTTTTATTTACAGGCCTGTTATCAGAGCAACAACCTTTTATTTACAGGCCTGTTATCAGAGCATCAACCTTTTATTTACAGGCCTGTTATCAGAGCATCAACCTTTTATTTACAGGCCTGTTCTCAGAGCATCAACCTTTTATTTACAGGCCTGTTATCAGAGCATCGACCTTTTATTTACAGGCCTGTTATCAGAACATCAACCTTTTATTTACAGGCCTGTTATCAGAGCATCGACCTTTTATTTACAGGCCTGTTATCAGAGCATCGACCTTTTATTTACAGGCCTGTTATCAGAGCATCGACCTTTTATTTACAGGCCTGTTATCAGAACATCAACCTTTTATTTACAGGCCTGTTATCAGAGCATCAACCTTTTATTTACAGGCCTGTTATCAGAGCATCAACCTTTTATTTACAGGCCTGTTATCAGAGCATCAACCTTTTATTTACAGGCCTGTTATCAGAGCATCAACCTTTTATTTACAGGCCTGTTATCAGAGCATCGACCTTTTATTTACAGGCCTGTTATCAGAGCAACAACCTTTTATTTACAGGCCTGTTATCAGAGCAACAACCTTTTATTTACAGGCCTGTTCTCACATGTTGGAGAGCTGGGTTCACTTCAGCAGCGGCTAACCTTTGGTGCCAAAGCATCTTACTGTGATGGTGCCTATTTTCAACTTGTCAAAAACATGTCATCCATCCATCCATCCATCCATCCATCCATCCATCCATCCATCCATCCATCATCTTCCGCTGGTCCGGGGTCGGGTCGCGGGGGCAGCAGCTTGAGCAAAGAGACCCAGACGTCCCTGTCCCCGGCCACTTCCTCCAGCTCTTCTGGGGGGACCCCGAGGCGTTCCCAGGCCAGCCGAGAGACATAGTCTCTCCAACGTGTCCTGGGTCTTCCCCGGGGCCTCCTCCCAGTGGGACGGGCCCGGAACACCTCACCGGGGAGACGTCCAGGAGGCATCCTAACCAGATGCCCCAGGAGGCATCCTAACCAGATGCCCCAGGAGGTATCCTAACCAGATGCCCCAGGAGGCATCCTAACCAGATGCCCCAGGAGGCATCCTAACCAGAGGCCCCAGGAGGCATCCTAACCAGATGCCCCAGGAGGCATCCTAACCAGATGCCCCAGGAGGTATCCTAACCAGATGCCCCAGGAGGCATCCTAACCAGATGCCCCAGGAGGCATCCTAACCAGAGGCCCCAGGAGGGATCCTAACCAGATGCCCCAGGAGGAATCCTAACCAGATGCCCGAGCCACCTCATCTGACTCCTCTGGATGCGGAGGAGCAGCGGTTCTACTCCGAGCCCCTCCCGGATGACCGAGCTTCTCACCCTATCTCTAAGGGAGAGCCCAGACACCCTGCGGAAGAAACTCATTTTGGCCGCTTGTATTCGTAATCTCGTTCTTTCGGTCCCTACCCACAGCTCGTGACCATAGGTGAGGGTAGGAACTCGTTCTTTCGGTCCCTACCCACAGCTCGTGACCATAGGTGAGGGTAGGATCTCGTTCTTTCGGTCACTACCCACAGCTCGTGACCAAAGGTGAGGGTAGGAACTCGTTCTTTCGGTCACTACCAACAGCTCGTGACCATAGGTGAGGGTAGGAACATAGATTGACCGGTAAATCGAGAGCTTGGCCTTCTGGCTCAGCTCCTTCTTCACCACGACGGGCCGGTGCAGAGCCCGCATCACTGCAGACGCCGCACCGATCCGTCTGTCAATCTCCTGTTCCATTCGTCCCTCACTCGTGAACAAGACCCCGAGATACTTGAACTCCTCCACTTGGGGAAGGATCTCATTCCCGACCCGGAGAGGCATTCCACCCTTTTCCGGCTGAGGACCATGGTCTCAGATTTGGAGGTGCTGATTCTCATCCCAGCCGCTTCACACTCGGCTGCGAACCGCTCCAGTGAGAGCTGAAGGTCACGGCCCGACGACGCCAACAGAACCACATCGTCCGCAAAAACCAGAGACCCGATTCTGAGGTCGCCAAAACGGACCATTGAAATTCCGTCCATAAAAATTATGAACAGAATCGGTGACTAAGGGCAGCCCTGACGGAGTCCAACCCTCACAGGAAACATGTCCGACTTACTGCCGGCAATGCGGACCAAACTCTGACACCGGTCATACAGAGACCGAACAGCCCATATCAAGGAATCCGGCACTCCATACTCCTGGAGCACCCCCCACAAGAGTCCCCGAGGGACACGGTCGAACGCCTTCTCCAAGTCCACAAAACACATGTAGACCGGTTGGGCGAACTCCCATGCTCCCTCCAGGATCCTGCCGAGGGTATAGAGCTGGTCCCCTGTTCCACGGCCAGGACGAAAACCACACTGCACCTCCTGAATCCGAGATTCGATTGTCCGGCGGATCCTCCTCTCCAGTACCCCCGTAAAAAAAACCTTACCAGGGAGGCTGAGGAGTGTGATCCCCCTATAGTTGGAACACACCCTCCGGTCCCCCTTTTTAAAGAGGGGGACCACCACCCCGATCTGCCAGTCCAGAGGCACTGCCCCCGATGTCCACGCGATGCTGCAGAGGCGTGTCAGCCAAGACAGCCCCACAACATCCAGAGCCTTGAGGAACTCAGGACGGACCTCATCCACCCCCGGGGCCACCGAGGAGTTTTTTGACCACCTCGGCAACCTAGGCCCCAGAAATGGGAGGCCCCACGTCCGAGCTCCCCTACTCTGCTTCCTCATCGGAAGGCGTGTCGGTAGGATTGAGGAGGCCCTCGAAGTATTCCCCCCACCGACTCACGACGTCCCTAGTTGAAGTCAGCAGAGCCCCGCCCTCACCATACACGGTGTTGACGGTGCACCGCTTCCCCCCCCCCCGAGCCGCCGGATGGTGGACCAGAAACTCTTCGAGGCCGTCCGGAAGTCGTTCTCCATGGCCTCCCCGAACTCCTCCCAAGCCCGAGTTTTTGCCTCAGCAACCGCCGAGGCCGCGTTCCGCTTGGCCTGTCGGTACCATCAGCTGCTTCCAGAGTCCCACTGGCCAAAAAGGCCCGATAGGACTCCTTCTTCAGCTTGACGGCTTCCCTCACCACTGGGGTCCACCAGCGGGTTCGGGGGTTGCCGCCACGACAGGCACCGACCACCTTACGGCCACAGCTCCGGTCTGCCGCCTCAACAATGGAGGCACGGAACATGGCCCATTCGGGCTCAATGTCCCCCACCTCCCCCGGGACATGGCCCATTCGGGCTCAATGTCCCCCACCTCCCCCGGGACATGGCCCATTCGGGCTCAATGTCCCCCACCTCCCCCGGGACATGGCTGAAGCTCTGCCGGAGGTGGGAGTTGAAACTCCTCCTTACAGCCGTTCCCAACAGACCCTCACAATACGTTTGGGCCTGCCAGGTCTGACCGGCTTCCTCCCCCACCAGCGGAGCCAACTCACCACCAGGTGGTGATCAGTTGACAGCTCCGCCCCTCTCTTCACCCGAGTGTCCAGGACATACGGCCGCAAGTCCGACGATACAACCACAAAGTCGATCATCGAGCTGAGGCCTAGGGTGTCCTGGTGCCAAGTGCACATATGGACACCCTTATGCCTGAACATGGTGTTCGTTATGGACAGTCCGTGACGAGCACAGAAGTCCAAAAACAAAACACCGCTCTGATTCAGATCGGGGGGGCCGTTCCTCCCAATCACGCCCCTCCAGGTCTCACTGTCATTGCCCACGTGAGCACTGAAGTCCCCCAGCAGGACGAGGGAGTCTCCCGGAGGAGCACTCTCTAGTGCCTCCTCCAGGGACTCCAAAAAGGGTGGGTACTCTGAACTGCTGTTCGGTGCATAAGCACAAACAACGGTCAGGACCCATCCCCCCACCCGAAGGCGGAGGGAGGCTACCCTCTCGTCCACTGGGGCAAACCCCAATGTACAGGCGCACAGCCGGGGGGCAATAAGTATGCCCACACCTGCTCTACGCCTCTCACCGCGGGCAACTCCAGAGTGGAAGAGAGTCCACCCCCTCTCGAGGAGGCTGGTTCCGGAGCCCAAGCCATGCGTCGAGGTGAGTCCGACTATATCTAGCCGGAACCGCTCAGCCTCGCGCACCAGCTCACGCTCCTTCCCCCGCAGAGAGGTGACGTTCCACGTCCCAAGAGCCAGCTTCAGTAGCCGAGGATCAGACCGTCAAGGTCTCCGCCTTCGGCTGCCACCCAGCTCACACTGCACCCGACCCCCATGGCCCCTCCCACGGGTGGTGAGCCCGTGGGAAGGGGGACCCGTGTAGTTTCTTCGGGCTGTGCCCGACCGAGCCCCACGGGCACAGACTCGGCCACCAGGCGCTCGCCGGCGGGCCCCACCCCTGGGCCTGGCTCCAGGGGGAGGCCCCGGTAACCCACGCCCGGGCGAAGGTACACGTTGTCCAATGTTGTTTATCATCATGGGGGTTTATGAGCTGTTCTTTGTCTGGTCCCTCATCTAGGATCTGTTTGCCATGGGTGACCCTACCAGGGGCTTAAAGCCCCAGACAACATAGCTCCCAGACTCATTGGGGCACGCAAACCCCCCCACCACGGTAAGGTGACAGCTCATGGGGGGGGTCAAAAACATGCTTTGTTCATAATTACTGCTTTATTTTACCATTTAAACACCATTTTTACCATTTTACTCGACTGTTATTCTCAACAAAGAGGAATAAACTGTTTATTTAAGGAGTGACAAAGCCGAGTGGATCCTATTTGCTGCTCTGAGGTGGAAATGTTAAACTGACTGGAAGACTCTGACAGCTGCAAACAGCAAGCTTCAACACGCCGCTGCCAAAATCAACACTCGGGGTTGTGAAAACGCTCGTCTCCTTCCTTTCTTCCTCCCTCCTCCCCTTCATGTCAGCGTCCATAAAGTTTGTTTTTGCCAGCAGGCAGCAGGGCGGCTGAAACCCGCCCACATCAAACAGCAGCGAGGCTCGCCGGCCGCACTAATTAAAGAGGCTGTTATTCCCAACACTCCCAGCCCGAGGCTCATGCTGCTTTCTGCCAATTAGGCTAACGATGGCCACGCTGCCAAATAGGCCGACGAGCTGTTGTTATCCTACGGCCAATTAAGACAGAAAACAAGGCAATCTGCCCACTTCCATTCACTTTTAATGGCAGCTGAGTGCATTTAAACACCACTATTATTAATACAAATTATAATAATAAAAACTAAATGTTCTCGTTCAGCTACAGCGTTTAAAAAGAGGACAAAGGCAGTTAAAGTCACCCCAACCCTATTAGTGAAGAAATGCATCTATAAGGGCTTCATTTAGTTATCTCACCATTAATCCCATTTTTAATGTCAATTCTTCTTCTTCTCTTAAGAATAGTTTATTCAGGTGTTCTTCCAAAGCTCATCATGAGAAACTCCAATGGAAAGGAGAATTACTAAACTTTTAGGTCAGTTTAGAACATCAAAAGTTTGAGATCAATTGTGACTCAACTCTGGAAAATAATGCGATTAACAGGATGATATATGGACCTAAACCTAACCCTAACCAACCCTAACCCTAACCCTACCACATACGCTGGTCCCCAGCCACGGGTCAACATATGTGGAGCCTCTGGAGGGAATATTTAATCTAATACCCTCATATGGATTCACCACCTGCAGGGCAAATTCCCAGATGGATTAAAAATCAGAATGGACGCTTAAAGATCCAAAACACACCCAAACACCTGGACAGGAGTATGGTTTTACCCTATTTTCTGGGACAATCCATCTTTTTTTTAAATTTTTTTTGGGGCTTTTTATGCGTTTAATGATAGGACAGTTGGAGAGAGACAGGAAGCAGGGGGCAGAGAGAGGGGGAAGACATGCAGCAAAGGGCCGCTTGATGCGGGACTGGAACCGGGGCCCGCTGCAGCGAGGACTGTAGCCTCTGTACATGGGGTGGCTGCTTAACCCACTACGCCACCGACCGCCCCAATCCATCTTTGACCCTTTTCGAAAGAAAATATTCATTTTGAATATTAAAATTCTAAATTTTAATATTTTGAAAATATTAATTTTCAGAATTTTGATCATTTTTCCCAGAAAACAAATTACACCCACGACCTCCCTTGTCATAACCTTTCCCTGCCACCTACCCTAACCCTAAGGGTCACAGTCCTAAGTCCACCACTCCAAGCCACATTTTGAAAATATTAATTTTCATCAATCTTGATAATTTATTTATAACCTTAATAATTCTTCCAAGAAAACAAATCAGACCCACTACCTCCCTTATTCCACTCTCACCTAACCCCTGATATATGGAGCTAACCCTAACACCTAACCCCTGATATATGGAGCTAACCCTAACCCTAACCCCTGATGTATGGACCTAACCCTAACCCTAACCCCTGATGTATGGATCTAACCCTAACCCTAACTCCTGATGTATGGACCTAACCCTAACCCTAACCCCTGATATATGGACCTAACCCTAACCCCTGATGTATGGACCTAACCCTAACCCTAACCCCTGATATATGGACCTAACCCTAACCCTAACCCCTGATGTATGGACCTAACCCTAACCCTAACCCCTGATGTATGGATCTAACCCTAACCCTAACCCCTGATATATGGAGCTAACCCTAACACCTAACCCCTGATGTATGGACCTAACCCTAACCCCTGATATATGGAGCTAACCCTAACCCTAACCCCTGATGTATGGACCTAACCCTAACCCCTGATATATGGAGCTAACCCTAACACCTAACCCCTGATATATGGACCTAACCCTAACCCTAACCCCTGATGTATGGACCTAACCCTAACCCCTGATATATGGAGCTAACCCTAACCCTAACCCCTGATGTATGGACCTAACCCTAACCCCTGATATATGGAGCTAACCCTAACCCTAACCCCTGATATATGGAGCTAACCCTAACCCCTGATATATGGCGCTAACCCTAGCCCCTGATATATGGAGCTAACCCTAACATCTAACCCCTGATATATGAACCTAACCCCTGATATATGGAGCTAACCCTAACCCCTGATATATGAACCTAACCCTAACCCTAACCCCTGATATATGGAGCTAACCCTAACCCTAACCCCTGATATATGGACCTAACCCTAACCCCTGATATATGGACCTAACCCTAACCCTAACCCCTGATATATGGAGCTAACCCTAACCCCTGATATATGGAGCTAACCCTATCCCCTGATATATGAACCTAACCCTAACCCTAACCCCTGATATATGGACCTAACCCTAACCCCTGATATATGGAGCTAACCCTAACCCCTGATATATGGAGCTAACCCTAACCCTAACCCCTGATGTATGGACCTAACCCTAACCCCTGATATATGGAGCTAACCCTAACCCTAACCCCTGATGTATGGACCTAACCCTAACCCCTGATATATGGAGCTAACCCTAACCCTAACCCCTGATATATGGAGCTAACCCTAACCCTAACCCCTGATGTATGGACCTAACCCTAACCCCTGATATATGGAGCTAACCCTAACCCTAACCCCTGATATATGGAGCTAACCCTAACCCCTGATATATGGCGCTAACCCTAGCCCCTGATATATGGAGCTAACCCTAACACCTAACCCCTGATATATGAACCTAACCCCTGATATATGGAGCTAACCCTAACCCCTGATATATGAACCTAACCCTAACCCTAACCCCTGATATATGGAGCTAACCCTAACCCTAACCCCTGATATATGGACCTAACCCTAACCCCTGATATATGGACCTAACCCTAACCCTAACCCCTGATATATGGAGCTAACCCTAACCCCTGATATATGGAGCTAACCCTAACACCTAACCCCTGATATATGGAGCTAACCCTAACTCCTAACCCCTGATATATGAACCTAACCCTAACCCTAACCCCTGATATATGGAGCTAACCCTAACCCTAACCCCTGATCTATGGAGCTAACCCTAACACCTAACCCCTGATATATGGACCTATCCACAAAAGTGTCACAGTTCCCCTACTTTGCCCCGGAGACGTTTGATAAAGATCTCCCGCCTCAGCCAGTGCAGCTGAGCCTCTTTCACACCCGCCTGATTTGTGGCGAATAAAGTCATTTTTCAAAGAGGCAGAAGGTGGGATTCAAGTCGATCCACCGCTTTCACAGCGGCAACAATCCCGCCTTGGGTGTGTTTACACACATCAAGCTGGCATCGTGGAACCAACCAACGCCGGCTCGAGGCGTTTAAGAACACAGTGACGCGGTGCTGAAGGAACGAAGAGGTCTTTTTTACGTGAAAGATGCTGACGACCGGTGCCAAAATAAAAAGGACGGACCTTCCTGAGCAGGAAGCGATTCTGGCTTGGCAGCTGGTTTGCAGCCTGGACCGACATGCGAGACGTTTGGGTGACAGGATCAGAGGTTGATCGGTGTTAGGATGGTGAAACCAACATTAACAGATCAGAAGATGTTCAGGCAGGGAAACAACCAACAGCCTGAAACTGCCCCATCGGTAAGAACTGGAGCTCCCCATCGGTAAGGTATGCCGTTCTTATTTCCTCACTGGGTGGAGGAGAGATCATGATCTTTATTATCGTTTAGCTGCAGGTGTAAATGTTTATGTTCGTATCCTGAAATATTCAAAGCATCTTGAACACCTTTAAAAGGTTCGGATGAAGATTTAAAGTCCGATGGAAGTTTGTGCAGCCGGCCTTCAGCTGTTCCCACGAGCTCTTTAACCAGTCAAACGTCTCCTGCTGCCAAACTCTGACGCTGACCCGGCGTGCCGGAGCCCACGCGGCACCTGTATCGCATCACGCAGATGAGCTCTGAAGCCAGGAGAGAGAAAACCCAGCGACGCTTATATAACCTTTTTTCTTCCACTGCTGCACAATGCTGCCTTTGTCTGCCCTCAGGCCTCAGCAGCGCTGCTGAAGGAAAACACTAAAACAGCCTCAGACACCTTTAACAGACTCAGATACGTTCAGCTGTACATATAACAGCCCCGGGCTCTTTGGGAGCCTTTAGCCCATTAAACCCGCCATAACAACGCAAACTAAATGCAAGATTTGGTTTGAATAATAGGTTTGAATAATGGGAGAAAAATAATGAAGGGCTTTAGCTTCAGCAGCTTCAGGAGTTTACAGGTTATTAGCGGTTAACACCCGTTAATTTAATCTGTTTATTGACCTCTGAGATATTAGCTTCATCTGGAATCAATCAATGCTAAAGGTTCTTTGTTCGGTTCCCTAAATAAGCCCAGGTCTCCCTTCAAAAAGAGATCATTGATATCAATGGGACTTACCTGGATAGGGTTCACTTGGATTGGGTTAACCTGTACAGAAAATGGATGGATGAGTCGGAAAACAAATTGATTGTAACGTGTTGTGATTTTGTGTAACCAAGGCAACCGGCGTCATGGCGTCTATGATGGTGGTCTGGTTGTAAGATGATTGGCTCTTAGCCCTAACCGTGTGCCGTTATTTTATTAGATAACAAGCCCACTCCATGCTGGAAACGCAGGGCGGTACTTTACGGACGCCGGTATGCGCCGTATTGAGGGCCATGAACAAACGACTTCTATGATCTTTACAGTTGGCAGACTTGTTGAGAATTTATTGTTTTTGCCTCCGAGCGTGGACCTAAACTCGTCTGAAAATGTCACGGAACACACCTACAGAGAGGCTTTCCAAACGTTTTCACCTCTTAAAACCTGACCTTGGGTTTTCTCTCCACCTGGGTTGGGGGGTTCGTTTCACCGCGGGTTGGGATGGATGCGGCACGCCGCCATTACTGCTGCTTCTTCCCAAAGCCATCGAACAGATTCAGAGACACGTGCGGTTTGAGAGCCACAGATCCGTATTGTTGTCGGATGGTGGGTGGACTCGTGGTCGGATGGCAGATCAGACAGACGGGGCTGTGGGGAAGTTGGCCAACAGAAGAGGGGAAGCAATGCAAAAGCTTGGTTTCTGAGGTCAAACTCAGAGTAATTCTGATATTAAAAACCTTAGAGTCTGTTTTCAGACTCAGTGCACTGGAAAAAATCTAAATCTTACCAAGTATATTTGTCTCATTGAGTATCTCATTACACTTGATACGAGACACAACTGCCTAACAAGTACCATTTCAGCCAGATATAGGGACTTGTTTTAATACAACACATCTGGAATATCTTATTAAGTGAAAAAGTCTTGAAAACAAATTGTTTTGAATCATATTTCACATGAAACAAGCTTTTTTTTTTTTTTTCATTTGAAGAGGTTTTAAGCTAATTTCAAGCAATTTTTTAACTCAAAAGTCCCAAATATCACATCTTATTTCAAGAAATCTTGAGAAGCAGATTTTCACTAGTTCCATTGGCAGATTTTTTTTGCTTATTTCAAGCAAAAACGTCTTTTATTTGTTGTTTTTTTGCTTAATTTTTGGAGGGGCATTTTTTCCAGTGTGTAGTTTCCATTGACAGCCCTTCCACACTCAGCACATCTTGTTTTTATGTCATCAACAGTCACAGAGGTCACATTAGATTATGGAGGCTCCCAAAGATCCAAAAATATGACACTTTTCAGACATGTTGTGCTTTCCTTTGGAGATGATTGCTCAGTAATGATGATTCTGCTTCTGTGGCAGCTTTTCAAAGCAAAGTTAAGAAGAAGTATGACACGACCCAACCAGTACAAAGAGAGCGTTAACTGGGGAAATATCCCTGTGGTGATGGTCAAACTGGAGACTCTTGGTTGGCTTTAACCCTTTGTGCGGTCTTAACATTGTGTTTACTCCCTTTGTCCTACGGGTCAGAAATGAGCCGCCCTACCAAAGCCCCAAAATAAAGCAACTTCATTGAATTTTAAATCCAAAATCTATTTTGTTTGATGAAACCACCTGTTATTTATCTATTCAGCTCAATTCAATACATTTTTTATCATGTATTTTTTGTTACACAATACAAAAAGACAATCAGCATTTTTCAGGATTACACTTTTTTTTTTTTACTGTCAGCTGGACCAACAGTTTTCTTGTTTTCTCAGTTTTCTTTTACATAATAAAGGTTTATTATTGCTATTATATAAACGTGAAGTAATTACTTGAATTAATTATATTGAAAGGGAAAAAAACAGTGAACTTTTTTCTGGTGTTTAAATGTTTTTATAATTCACGGGTCAAAAATGACCCATAAGACAATCTTTGTACCCTAGTGGTGTACAGCCCACATGGAAACATAAACAAAAATAAAGTGTGACTTTTTCTAATGATGGGGTCCCTTTAGGAAAAGTTATAACATTTCAAGTTGGAAAAAGATAGTTTAAGGTATTTTTTCTACGGCTAAACATGGTGGTGGCTCACTTTGGACCCGCAGGACAACAGGAGGGTTAACTTGGACGCGTGTTGGAGGGAGTAACGTAGTCGGGATGTAATCAGGTCTTCCTGTTCTGTGAGGACAGAGAAAGACAGTTTGAAGGTGAAGGGAATGGTTTTATAGCTGAGTGTAACACCTGGAGCTGTGCTCGGCTTTAATGAAGCAGAACGGAGCCCTGGGTCGTCCAGGGGAGCGAGTCTGAACATGTGACCATAGCTGGGTTGTGTTGACTTGTTGGACGTCAGTCAGCAGGAAACATGAAAGTCTCTGGTTCTCAGGGAGGATTCGGCTGGAAAGGAGCCCAGCAAATACTCCAGATTAGAGTCAATTATCCTCCTTATTATCTGGTTTGAAAGGGATTCTCTGACATCAGTCTTACGGATTAAACAAACTTCCTCTGTCTGACCTTAGACACGGGAATGTTTCTAATACCACCATCATTCATTCGGGAGCAGAACGCTGAGGACTGATTAAAGGAAGCAAGTTAAGGCTCTCCTGCTGATTTACATGCACCAACACAGACTTTTTAACGTGCTCGCGGCTCTGTGAAAACATGCTTTATTAAGACGAAGCGGCTTTCTGAATAAATCTGGACTCCTGTTAAATCCAAAGGAGGTTCCAGTGCGGAGGAGCTGACGTCTAATTCCATGTTGGGGTCTTACGGAGCTATAAGTTTCAGTGCAATCTGTTGGTTTCCTTAGCTAGGAAATTGTTTTTGAATTGGCTCTATATGAACGAATTGGATTATTCTATGAATAATTATGATTACAATTAATTGAATTCCAATTGGCTTGAATTGGACTTTATTATCTAAGTGCCTTGAGATGACATTTGTTGTATTTGGCGCTATATCAATAAAAATGAATTGAATATAAATCAGCTCCGTCCATCACTGAGGAGGCCTTGCAGCTTACAGATGTAGCTTACAGCCAATCTGACGGTTCTTTATCAGCCCAGGCTGCAGCTGGAGCCTCCAACAGTAAACTCTGAGCCCAGTAAACACCAACTGGGTCCAGGCTCAGATCTGGTCCAGGCTCAGAAGCTTCCAGAAGCTTCCAGCGTCATCAGGTGGAGACACTGAGACCGATGACCTGCGTCAGATTCGGTTCTTTCTCAGAACTTTGGCTCAGAACCAAACCTGGAGAATCCAGCTGAGGACCAGCTGGTTCAGAGTGAGGAGTTGGTCCAACACTGAGCTTCTGTGCTGACTGTTTTACACCAAACCGGAGTCACGGAAACATTCGGTGTGGTTCGAGACAAACTCTGAAACAAGTCAAATAACCTCGTCTTCATTGGATTTAAAGCCGTCTGAGCTGTTTCTGCAGTTCCTGAAGTGAGTCTGGTCCAAAACACACAAGTCTCAAGTCGAGCAACGGATGCTATTACCTGGTTCTTCTGATGTTCTTCAGATGTTCTTCAGATGTTCTTCAGATGTTTTTCTGATGTTTTTCTGATGTTCTTCTGATGTTCTTCAGATGTTCTTCAGATGTTCTTCTGATGTTCTTCTGATGTTCTTCAGATGTTTTTCTGAAGTTCTTCAGATGTTCTTCTTCCTGAAAGGTGCACAAGGTTTTCAACGATCTGCTCAAACAGCAGCTCCCAGCTGTCAGCCGGTCAGCTGGGAGCTGGACGGCCATCCTGTCAGAGATGGAAGCATCTGAAATAAGCTCCTTATAGCACATACGCTCTGTGAATATGATCAACTGAAGCAGGTCTGTGGCATCTGGCTGAAAACATTTAGACATTTTACCTGAATTCATTCTCGTTTCTGGTGTTGACATCCAGATAAAATGTGGCCATGAGGGGAATCTGTAGCTGCTGTCTTTCAGCTCAGAGAAACTTTTAAATGTTATGGACACCTTCACGCAGGCAACTTTCATACATTCAGTGAATTCTTCTGAAGACGGATGATGCATCGGTGCCCAGGAGAAGGCCGGGGCCAGAATCCCATTAGAAAGGGCTCCTTTCCGGCTCCTTTCCCGCTCCTTTCCGGCTCCTTTCCCGCTTTTTTCCGGCTCCTTTCCCGCTCTTTTCCGGGTCCTTTCCCGCTCTTTTCCGGGTCCTTTCCCCCTCCTTTCCCGCTCCTTTCCCGCTCCTTTCCCGATCCTTTCCGGCTCCTTTCCGGCTCCTTTCCCGCTCTTTTCCCGCTCCTTTCCCGCTCTTTTCCCGCTCCTTTCCCGCTCCATTCGCGCTCTTTTCCCGCTCCTTTCCGGCTCTTTTCCCGCTCCTTTCCCCCTCCTTTCCGGCTCTTTTCCCGCTCCTTTCCCCCTCCTTTCCGGCTCTTTTCCCGCTCCTTTCCCGCTCCTTTCCTGCTCCTTTCCCGCTTCTTTCCGGCTCCTTTCCCGCTCCTTTCCCGCTCCTTTCCCGCTCCTTTCCGGCTCTTTTCCCGCTCCTTTCCCCCTCCTTTCCCCCTCCTTTCCGGCTCCTTTCCCTCTCCTTTCCCGCTCTTTTCCCGCTCCTTTCCTGCTCCTTTCCGGCTCCTTTCCCTCTCCTTTCCCTCTCCTTTCCGGCTCCATTCCCGCTCCATTCCCACTCCTTTCCTGCTCCATTCCCGCTCCTTTCTTTCTCTTTTCTCGGCCGGTACAGCGATCTGGAAAGTGTTTGCAGATGTCGCCTGTGAGCAGGCCAGCGCCACCATGTCAGCTCCCCCACTTGGAACGTCTCAGGCTTGGAAAGCAGAGCGGAGAAGAGGATGGCTTATTTTCCATGCCAGCTTACATGAAGAGAAGCTCGCTGAGGCCCTGAGAGGAGAGACGCCTCCTCAGAGAGCCTTGACAGAAATAACCCTGCTCTGCAGCTGCCAGCAAAACACAGAAATAAGAGCGTCTCCTCCAGAAGTGAAGGAAATCCCCCAGAACACCAGATAGACTTTACTTGGAGGATCGTTTTACAGCTCTGTTAGATTGGATCTCTAATGGTTCCTGAGTGCAATAAAAAGAAGGGAAAAGTCCCTGAGCTGCAACTTTTTCTGCAAAATGAGTTCACAGCTGAGGGTAGAGTTTGGAAATGTGTCCCAGAACTCCATCTAAGAGTCTAAACGCACTGGTTTAATAAATCATTAAAGGTTTCCTGACGGCACCGACGGGGTCTCTGTGTTCCACAAACAAAAGGACTCAAACTGACTGATTTGCTGCAGGATCCAGGCGGGACAGAGCAGCAAGAACCAGGCGGAGCAGAGCCGCAGGAAACACGAGGGGCAGAGCAGCAGGAACCAGGCGGGACAGAGCAGCAGGAACCAGGCGGAGCAGAGCCACAGGAACCAGGAACAAGGCGGGGCAGAGCCGCAGGAACCAGGAACCAGGCGGGGCAGAGCAGCAGGAACCAGGAACCAGGCGGGACAGAGCCACAGGAACCAGGCGGGGCAGAGCCACAGGAACCAGGCGGGACAGAGCAGCAGGAACCAGGCGGAGCAGAGCCACAGGAACCAGGAACAAGGCGGGGCAGAGCCGCAGGAACCAGGAACCAGGCGGGGCAGAGCAGCAGGAACCAGGAACCAGGCGGGGCAGAGCAGCAGGAACCAGGCGGAGCAGAGCCGCAGGAACCAGGAACTAGGCGGGTCAGAGCAACAGGAACCAGGAAACAGGCGGGGCAGAGCCGGAGGAACCAGGCGGAGCAGGAACCAGGCGGAGAAAAACTGCAGGAACCAGGCGGGGCAGAGCCGCAGGAGCCAGGCGGAGCAGAGCCGCAGGAACCAGGCGGGGCAGAGCCGCAGGAGCCAGGCGGGGCAGAGCCGCAGGAACCAGGCGGGGCAGAGCCGCAGGAGCCAGGCGGAGCAGAGCCGCAGGAACCAGGCGGGGCAGAGCCGCAGGAGCCAGGCGGAGCAGAGCCGCAAGAACCAGGCGGAGCAGAGCTGCAGGAACCAGGCGGGGCAGAGCCGCAGGAACCAGGCGGAGCAGAGCTGCAGGAACCAGGAAAAAGCGGGGCAGAGCCGCAAGAACCAGGCAGAGCAGAGCCGCAGGAAACAGGCGGGGCAGAGCCGCAGGAAACAGGAGGGGCAGAGCTTCAGGAACCAGGCGGGGCAGAGCAGCAGGAACCAGGAAACAGGCGGGGCAGAGCCGCAGGAACCAGGCGGAGCAGAGCTGCAGGAACCAGGAAACAGGCGGGGCAGAGCCACAGGAACCAGGCAGGGCAGGAACCAGGCAGAGAAAAACTGCAGGAACCAGGCGGGGCAGAGCCGCAAGAACCAGGCGGGGCAGAGCCGCAGGAACCAGGAACCAGGCGGGGCAGAGCCGCAGGAATCAGGCGGGGCATAGCAGCAGGAACCAGGCGGGGCAGAGCCGCAGGAAACAGGAGGGGCAGAGCAGCAGGAACCAGGCGGAGCAGAGCCGCAGGAACCAGGCAGAGCAGAGCTGAAGGAACCAGGAACCAGGAGGGGCAGAGCCGCAGGAATCAGGCGGGGCAGAGCCGCAGGAACCAGGAGGGGCAGAGCCGCAGGAAACAGGAGGGGCAGAGCCGCAGGAACCAGGCGGAGCAGAGCCGCAGGAACCAGGCGGGGCAGAGCCGCAGGAAACAGGAGGGGCAGAGCATCAGGAACCAGGCGGGGCAGAGCCGCAGGAAACAGGAGGGGCAGAGCCGCAGGAACCAGGCGGAGCAGAGCTGCAGGAACCAGGCGGGGCAGAGCCGCAGGAACCAGGAGGGGCAGAGCCGCAGGAACCAGGCGGGGCAGAGCTGCAGGAACCAGGCGGAGCAGAGCTGCAGGAACCAGGAACCAGGCGGAGCAGAGCTGCAGGAACCAGGAGGGGCAGAGCCGCAGGAAACAGGAACCAGGCGGAGCAGAGCCGCAGGAACCAGGAAACAGGTGGGACAGAGCCGCAGGAACCAGGCGGGGCAGGAACCAGGCGGAGAAAAACTGCAGGAACCAGGCGGAGCAGAGCTGCAGGAACCAGGAAAAAGCGGGGCAGAGCCGCAGGAACCAGGAAAAAGCGGGGCAGAGCCGCAAGAACCAGGCAGAGCAGAGCCGCAGGAAACAGGCGGGGCAGAGCCGCAGGAAACAGGCGGGGCAGAGCTTCAGGAACCAGGAGGGGCAGAGCCGCAGGAACCAGGAACCAGGCGGGGCAGAGCCGCAGGAACCAGGCGGAGCAGAGCTGCAGGAACCAGGAAACAGGAGGGGCAGAGCCGCAGGAAACAGGAGGGGCAGAGCCGCAGGAACCAGGCAGAGCAGAGCTGCAGGAACCAGGAGGGGCAGAGCCGCAGGAACCAGGATGGGCAGAGCCGCAGGAACCGGGCGGGGCAGAGCCGCAGGAAACAGGAGGGGCAGAGCATCAGGAACCAGGCGGGGCAGAGCCGCAGGAAACAGGAGGGGCAGAGCCGCAGGAACCAGGCAGAGCAGAGCTGCAGGAACCAGGCGGGGCAGAGCCGCAGGAACCAGGCGGGGCAGAGCCGCAGGAACCGGGCGGGGCAGAGCCGCAGGAAACAGGAGGGGCAGAGCATCAGGAACCAGGAGGGGCAGAGCCGCAGGAACCAGGCGGAGCAGAGCCGCAGGAAACAGGAGGGGCAGAGCATCAGGAACCAGGAGGGGCAGAGCTGCAGGAACCAGGCGGGGCAGAGCCGCAGGAACCAGGCGGGGCAGAGCCAAAGGAAACAGGAGGGGCAGAGCTGCAGGAACCAGGCGGGGCAGGAACCAGGCGGAGAAAAACTGCAGGAACCAGGCGGAGCAGAGCCGCAAGAACCAGGCGGAGCAGAGCTGCAGGAACCAGGAAACAGGCGGGGCAGAGCCACAGGAACCAGGCAGGGCAGGAACCAGGCAGAGAAAAACTGCAGGAACCAGGCGGGGCAGAGCCGCAAGAACCAGGCGGGGCAGAGCCGCAGGAACCAGGAACCAGGCGGGGCAGAGCCGCAGGAATCAGGCGGGGCATAGCAGCAGGAACCAGGCGGGGCAGAGCCGCAGGAAACAGGAGGGGCAGAGCAGCAGGAACCAGGCGGAGCAGAGCCGCAGGAACCAGGCAGAGCAGAGCTGAAGGAACCAGGAACCAGGAGGGGCAGAGCCGCAGGAATCAGGCGGGGCAGAGCCGCAGGAACCAGGAGGGGCAGAGCCGCAGGAAACAGGAGGGGCAGAGCCGCAGGAACCAGGCGGAGCAGAGCCGCAGGAACCAGGCGGGGCAGAGCCGCAGGAAACAGGAGGGGCAGAGCATCAGGAACCAGGCGGGGCAGAGCCGCAGGAAACAGGAGGGGCAGAGCATCAGGAACCAGGCGGGGCAGAGCCGCAGGAACCAGGCGGGGCAGAGCCGCAGGAAACAGGAGGGGCAGAGCCGCAGGAACCAGGCGGAGCAGAGCTGCAGGAACCAGGCGGGGCAGAGCCGCAGGAACCAGGAGGGGCAGAGCCGCAGGAACCAGGCGGGGCAGAGCTGCAGGAACCAGGCGGAGCAGAGCTGCAGGAACCAGGAACCAGGCGGAGCAGAGCTGCAGGAACCAGGAGGGGCAGAGCCGCAGGAAACAGGAACCAGGCGGAGCAGAGCCGCAGGAACCAGGAAACAGGTGGGACAGAGCCGCAGGAACCAGGCGGGGCAGGAACCAGGCGGAGAAAAACTGCAGGAACCAGGCGGAGCAGAGCTGCAGGAACCAGGAAAAAGCGGGGCAGAGCCGCAGGAACCAGGAAAAAGCGGGGCAGAGCCGCAAGAACCAGGCAGAGCAGAGCCGCAGGAAACAGGCGGGGCAGAGCCGCAGGAAACAGGCGGGGCAGAGCTTCAGGAACCAGGAGGGGCAGAGCCGCAGGAACCAGGAACCAGGCGGGGCAGAGCCGCAGGAACCAGGCGGAGCAGAGCTGCAGGAACCAGGAAACAGGAGGGGCAGAGCCGCAGGAAACAGGAGGGGCAGAGCCGCAGGAACCAGGCAGAGCAGAGCTGCAGGAACCAGGAGGGGCAGAGCCGCAGGAACCAGGAGGGGCAGAGCCGCAGGAACCGGGCGGGGCAGAGCCGCAGGAAACAGGAGGGGCAGAGCATCAGGAACCAGGCGGGGCAGAGCCGCAGGAAACAGGAGGGGCAGAGCCGCAGGAACCAGGCAGAGCAGAGCTGCAGGAACCAGGCGGGGCAGAGCCGCAGGAACCAGGCGGGGCAGAGCCGCAGGAACCGGGCGGGGCAGAGCCGCAGGAAACAGGAGGGGCAGAGCATCAGGAACCAGGAGGGGCAGAGCCGCAGGAACCAGGCGGAGCAGAGCCGCAGGAAACAGGAGGGGCAGAGCATCAGGAACCAGGAGGGGCAGAGCTGCAGGAACCAGGCGGGGCAGAGCCGCAGGAACCAGGCGGGGCAGAGCCGCAGGAAACAGGAACCAGGCGGAGCAGAGCCGCAGGAACCAGGTGGGGCAGAGCCGCAGGAACCAGGCGGGGCAGGAACCAGGCGGAGAAAAACTGCAGGAACCAGGCGGAGCAGAGCCGCAAGAACCAGGCGGAGCAGAGCTGCAGGAACCAGGCGGAGCAGAGCCGCAGGAACCAGGCGGAGCAGAGCTGCAGGAATCAGGAAAAAGCGGGGCAGAGCCGCAGGAACCAGGCGGGGCAGAGCCGCAGGAAAAAGGAGGGGCAGAGCCGCAGGAAACAGGAGGGGCAGAG
Source organism: Odontesthes bonariensis (assembly GCF_027942865.1). NCBI lineage: Eukaryota > Metazoa > Chordata > Actinopteri > Atheriniformes > Atherinopsidae > Odontesthes > Odontesthes bonariensis. The sequence continues at coordinate 2,790,943 of NC_134516.1, forward strand.
CTTCAGGAACCAGGAGGGGCAGAGCCGCAGGAACCAGGAACCAGGCGGGGCAGAGCAGCAGGAACCAGGAAACAGGCGGGGCAGAGCCGCAGGAACCAGGCGGAGCAGAGCTGCAGGAACCAGGAAACAGGCGGGGCAGGAACCAGGTGGGGCAGGAACCAGGCGGGGCAGGAACCAGGCGGAGAAAAACTGCAGGAACCAGGCGGGGCAGAGCCGCAGGAGCCAGGCAGAGCAGAGCCGCAAGAACCAGGCGGAGCAGAGCTGCAGGAACCAGGCGGGGCAGAGCTGCAGGAACCAGGAACCAGGCGGGGCAGAGCCGCAGGAATCAGGCGGGGCAGAGCAGCAGGAACCAGGCGGGGCAGAGCCGCAGGAAACAGGAGGGGCAGAGCCGCAGGAACCAGGAGGGGCAGAGCCGCAGGAACCAGGAGGGGCAGAGCCGCAGGAACCAGGAGGGGCACAGCCGCAGGAACCAGGAGGGGCAGAGCCGCAGGAACCAGGCGGGGCAGAGCTGCAGGAACCAGGAACCAGGCGGATTAGAGCCGCAGGAACCAGGCGGAGCAGAGCCGCAGGAAACAGGCGCGGCAGAGCCGCAGGAACCAGGCGGGGAAGAGCCGCAGGAACCAGGCGGGGCAGAGCCGCAGGAAACAGGAGGGGCACAGCCGCAGGAACCAGGAACCAGGCGGAGCGGAGCAGAGCACCAGGAACCAGGCGGGGCAGAGCTGCAGGAACCAGGCGGGGCAAAGCCGCAGGAAACAGGCGGGGCAGAGCTGCAGGAACCAGGCGGGGCAGAGCTGCAGGAACCAGGCGGGGCAGAGCTGCAGGAACCAGGCGGGGCAGAGCTGCAGGAACCAGGCGGGGCAGAGCCACAGGAAACGGGCGGGGCAGAGCCGCAGGAACCAGGCGGGGCAGAGCTCCAGGAACCTAACCCTATTTACAAAAATAATTCAATAATTTAAACATCAACCAAAACAGTGCAACAAATAATTTAATTGGTTACAGTTTCAAATTACAATGAAAAACAATAATTGATGCGTTAAAAACTCAGTTCTAAACTATTAATGGGTTAAAAATTTGAATTTAAATTACAATATAAATTAAAAAAAACAGTTTATTTAATGCAAATGGGTTTAAAATACAATTTTCTTCAAATTAATTAAAGATTTAAAATAGGGTTGTAAAATTCATTATATTCGTACAAATGCATGTTAAAAGCCTTTTCTCGCCTAAAAAGGCGGAGCTTAAAAAGAGGCGGACAGCAGTTTTCTTTCATTCTTGCTCTGGTCCACGAAGGGTAAACATCTTCCAACCACAGCAGAACGAAAAAAAATAATTTGTGCCTTGCCTGAAGAAGACCGACTAGAGGTCGAAACGTTGCGACAGGCACACTTTTATTTTTTCAAAAAAAAAATTAAAAGAACAAAAACCCTAACCTAATACCTAACCCCTCCGGTAAGCCGAGCTGAACCTGTGAACTCTGCTGTCTTCTCCCTCAGACCATCCAGGCGTCACATGTTCAGTCGAGCTTCGGTCTGAAGTGACGTCAAACCGACATTTAATCCCAGGATTCTGCTTTTTCCACCACATGTAACACAGCCTGCCTCCCATTAGACGAAATTGATCACTCGAAGCGGGAAGAATGAAGAAACACTTTAGCGCTTCAAGGTCTTTGTGTTTTTTTCCTCTGGAGGAGAAGTTACGCAACCGAAGCTAACTGCCTGTGACAGGCCGGCCGGCGGCGTCTGGATCCAGCAGGGAAACAATCAGAGGGGCGCTTGTTCTCTCTGAGGACTGCGTTTCCCATCAAACCCCCACAAGCCCAGATACTTTCCACTGAGAAACACCTGCCTGAGCCGAGCGGCAGCAGCCAAGCACAGCTCAGCGTTCAGAGACGCCTTTATCCTGGAAATGATGCATTACCACAGCCGGCTTACGTACCTGCAGAGAGAGGATCGTTGCTCAACCTCAGATCAGTTTACCAACAGAAACCCCCTCAGTCCCATCGGGCCTGTCAGCAGAAGCTGGCGGGTTCAGGTATGATGGGGGGGGTAAGCATGTGACGCCCACATGTGAAGCAACAGCCGCCGGCGCTCTGATCCCGAGAGAAACTGAGGAGCTGCAGCTGAGATACAGACTAATGATCCATCAGAGCTCCTGTGGTCAATAATCAGCTGATCGATACCAGCGGAGAAGAAACAGAACAAGCCGGAGTGGATTTAAAGTTAATCTAAAAACAGTCAGAAATGTGGGAGTTTATGTTGGATCAATGAGCACATTTACCTTTAAACATAATTAATTTATTCTTTTTCATTCTAATAAAACTAGTTTAACTCGTTAGAGTTTTGGTTTTCCCCCAAACTTCCACTCATGAAGAATCCAGGACCCGACGCATACTGCATACTACATACTGCATACTTCCATACTGCATACTTCCATACTGCATACTTCCATACTACATACTTCCATACTACATACTTCCATACTACCAGATGGGGGGGGTGAGGTAGGACGCGGATGCAGACTTTTCAAAAAGAAAACTTGATTTATTTTCACAAAAAAGGTTTTAACAGAAAGCGCGGCTGAGGCGGATATCAAAAAACGAGGCTGTGAAAACAAAACATGACTGTGACAAAAAACAAAAGACTTGACTTGGCATGAAAATACTTAGCTTGACTGTGACAAGGACCATGGATGACGGAGTAGGATCTGACTATGAACATGGAAAGACCTGGAGACTAAATACTGTGGAGGGTGATCAGTGATAGAGTGCAGCTGATGGGGAAAACACAGGTGAGGGACGTGAGGCTGATGGCAGGAGAAAGGTGGCATGACATGGCAAAACTAAAAACGAGACCTGAACCTAGAACATGAGAAAACTAAGAACTTAAGCAGAAACTAAAAACGTGGCAAAAAAACCCACAGACATACTACATACTGCATACTTCCATTCTGGATACTCATGGATCAGACAGTATACAGAGCGTTTACCCACAATGCATCAGCCGGCCTGAAGCTGATTTCCCTTAAGCTCTAAACTCTGTAAACTTTAGCAACATTTGAAACATTTTCAGGTGAGAAAGTAGTCGTTTAGATCCCCAACGTGTTGAAAACCTGACAAAATACCGGCTGTTTACAATTTTGCTCCCACGAATTCGGCGCTACTAAAGCTAGCCGCAGTGAGCAACGCACTTCCTGTTATTTTCACAAAATAAAATACCCGTTGCCTTTTATCATAGGGAAAGCCATTACCATACAATTGGTGCTTTTGTTTTGAAACAGGAAGTGAACCTACCCTCGTTGTAGCTAGCTTGAAACTGCCGTTTTGACAGGAAATGACGATCGGCGACGTCACGTTACGTTGCATCTTGGGTAGTTTGAGTATGAGTAGTAACCTCATGATGCATACCCAACATTTCGGAGAATCTAGTATGCATCTGGGAACTTCTCGCTTAGTCAAACTCGCATACTAACTCAGAAAGTTAGTAGGAGAAGTAGGAGACGTATGCGGTTTGGAACACAGCCTTCGCTGTGTGATGCCACAGGGCTCCATCTCGGGCCCACTTCTGTTCACACGATGTGTTGCCTCTGAGGTTTAAAATGGTCATTCTAAATTTTAACTACCTGTTGTAGTTCTAAAGGATCTAAAAGCCTGGATGGTGTTTAAATCTAAATGAAAAGCAAAGTTTACTTTGACCTACTGAACTCTGCTGGTGGTGTTCTTGGTCCGATTATTATAAATCCCGTATTTCTATTGGTTGTTGTTGTTGTTTTCAGACTTGGTGGGGGGGGTTCAGGCATCTGATGAGGAGAGACTGTCTCCCCATAAACGACCCCATGGGGTATTCTGTTATGAGTTATTCTTGGGGGGGGGGGGGGGGCATATCCCATCTGGAAATGACTCAGAATGCATGACTGAGGAGAAATGAGTTACATTCACCAGGTTTTTATTTCATATTATTGATGTAACAATTAATTACTTTAACAGAAAGGCTGAAAATGTGGTTTTAATGATAAATTAAATACACATTTACGTCTAAAAGGAGCCAAAGTGCATTATGGGAAGTGCATTGTGCAAGGGGAGACGAGCAGATGATTTATTGAGTAAAAACCCGCTGATGTGACCTTGTCGTCCATCTGTAAGAGTCATGAACTTCTTTTCTGCAGCGCCATCACGCTGCAGCTCTCTGGTTTCACTGCCGCAGCAGCGCCAACCAAAACAAGTCTGCCACTCAATTCAGCCTCAAAGGAGAGAGAAGTGGCCTCCGGCCGATTTAACCAGGTTCACCCCCCGTTTCAGCCGGTAAATAAAAGATAAAACAGACTTCGGCTGAGGAGGATGAAGACGTTGGACCGGTTTTCTCTGGAGTCTCTGATATAAAGAAGAAGTAAAGAAGGAGGAGAAAGGAGGACAGAGGGATAAACCGATGGAGGTGAAAAACAGCAAAAATAACAGTCTGACAGAGAGAAAACAGGATTTCTGATCATTTCTGCAGCAACAAGGAGATTCCAAAAGAGCTGTTAGCTGAAAACTTGGCATATCTTAGCATGGTGTGCAGTGTGTAAAAAACACAAAATAAAACAAATAAAACACAAAATAAAACAAAAAACACAAAATAAAACATAAAATAAACACAAAACTGAAAAAACAAAACAAAACAAACAACAACAAAAAAATAAATAAAAAAAAACACAAAACAAAACAGAAAAAACACAAAATAAAACAGTCCTGATCAATAACATAACAGACAACTTAGCAAAGAAGCCATGCTGCTCCGCCCACACATCACACATGGCTCCGTCCACACGGCTCCACCCACAATAATAATCCTGATCAATAACATAACAGACAACTTAGCATCACACAAGGCTCCGCCCACACGGCTCCGCCCACACATCACACACAGCTCCGCCCACACATCACACTCGGCTCCGCCCACACATCACACACAGCTCCGCCCACACATCACACTCGGCTCCGCCCACACATCACACACAGCTCCGCCTACACATCACACTCGGCTCCACCCACACATCACACACAGCTCCGCCCACACATCACACTCGGCTCCGCCCACACATCACACACAGCTCCGCCCACACATCACACACAGCTCCGCCCACACATCACACTCGGCTCCGCCCACACATCACACACAGCTCCGCCCACACATCACACTCGGCTCCGCCCACACATCACACACAGCTCCGCCCACACATCACACTCGTTTCCGCCCACACATCACACACGGCTCCACCCACACTTCAAACTCGGCTCCGCCCACATATCACACACAGCTCCGCCCACACCTCACACTCGGCTCCGCCCACTCATCACACACAGCTCCGCCCACACAACAAACTCGGCTCCGCCCACACTTCAAACTCGGCTCCGCCCACACATCACACTCGGCCCCGCCCACACATTACACACGGCTCCGCCCACATATCACACACAGCTCCGCCCACACATCACACACAGCTCCGCCCACACATCATACTCGGCTCCGTCCACACCTCACACTCAGCTCCGCCCACACATCACACACAGCTCCGCCCACACATCACACACAACTCCGCCCACACATCACACTCGTTTCCGCCCACACATCACACAAGGCTCCGCCTACACTTCAAACTCGGCTCCGCCCACACATCACACACGGCTCCGCCCACACATCACACACAGCTCCGCCCACACATCACACTTGGCTCCGCCCACACATCACACACGGCTCCGCCCACACATCACACACAGCTCCGCCCACACATCACACTTGGCTCCGCCCACACAACACACTCGGCTCCGCCCACACTTCAAACTCGGCTCCGCCCACACATCACACTCGGCCCCGTCCACACATTACACACGGCTCCGCCCACACATCACACACAGCTCCGCCCACACATCACACACAGCTCCGCCCACACATCACACACAGCTCCGCTCACACATCATACTCGGCTCCGCCCACACCTCACACTTGGCTCCGCCCACACATCACACACAGCTCCGCCCACACATCACACTCGGCCCCGCCCACACATCACACTCGTTTCCGCCCACACATCACACTCGGCTCCGCCCACACTTCAAACTCGGCTCCGCCCACACATCACACACAGCTCCGCCCACACATCACACTCGGCTCCGCCCACACTTCAAACTCGAATCCGCCCACACATCACACACGGCTCCGCCCACACTTCACACACGGCTCCGCCCACACATCACACTCGTTTCCGCCCACACATCACACACAGCTCCGCCCACACATCACACTCGGCTCCGCCCACACTTCAAACTCGAATCCGCCCACACATCACACACGGCTCCGCCCACACCTCACACACAGCTCCGCCCACACATCACACTCGGCTCCGCCCACACTTCAAACTCGGCTCCGCCCACACATCACAATCGGCTCCGCCCACACATCACACTTGGCCCCGCCCACACATCACACACAGCTCCGCCCACACATCACACTCGGCCCTGCCCACACATCACACTCGGCTCCGCCCACACATCACACACAGCTCCGCCCACACATCAAACTTGGCCCCGCCCACACATCACACACAGCTCCGCCCACACATCACACTCGGCACCTGCACACAGTCTGAGGAGGACCTCTGCTGGTTGGTGGTTCCAAACCAACCAATCACAGGCTTCCTCAGGTCCTTCAGGCTCTTCCCAGACAGACTCCTCGATGCTGAGGTCGGGGCCAAAGCTCATTTCTTTTCAGAACCCGACCTGCTGACCACGAGCGGAGGTGGGTAGAGTAGCCAAAAACTGTACTCAAGTAAAAGTACTGTTACTTCATAATAATATTACTCAAGTAAAAGTACTGTTGCTTCAGAATAATATGACTCAAGTAAAAGTACTGTTGCTTCATAATAATATTACTCAAGTAAAAGTACTGTTGCTTCAGAATAATATGACTCAAGTAAAAGTAAAAAGTAGTCATCCAAATAATTACTTGAGTAAGAGTAAAAAAGTTCTTGGTGAAAAAACTGTTGAGTAACGTCTGATTTATTTATTAACACAAGCATTCAATCAGACAGACAAAAATACTAAATAATCATCTTTAGGCCAATTGGAGATCATCCATTCGATAAAATAAATTAAAATTAATTCATTAGTTACAAAATAGCTTAAATTTAAATAATCCAGGTAAATTCAAGAACTTCAATAAAAAATAAAAGAGACTTAGGAAATGTTTAAAACATATGGAACCCATATGTAACCTAAAAAAAAAATTCATCTATCCATGGGGGAAAAAACGAGTTTAGGAAACTTAGCGCTACATGTTTCCTCAAGTTAGATGTTGAGTTTCTGCTGAAATGTGCGTTTGTTTTGGTTGCCACAGAAGACACATAATGTAGCTGCTGTTTCTCACTCTTTGTAAGGTAAACATGCTTTCAGTATGAGGCCTCGTCTGCGTCTTCATTTCCCACCGTTGGTTCTGACATTTTTCATCTGTTTCTCTGTTTGTTTGCTACGACTGCTAATGCTAAAGCTAACCCGTCCCGCCGCTGAGATCGAGTACGGTCACGTGACCAGACTGCACGGCTGCATCTGATTGGTGGAACACAGTCAGGTGGTAGAGCCTTTGGAGGAAGTCTCTCTCTCTGTCAGAATAAAACATTAAAATGAGGCGTACGCGGGGGGGAAACTCATAAGCAGTATGAGTACAGGGCAGCCATGTTGGCTCTGCCCTCATAAGCAGTATGAGTACAGGGCAGCCATGTTGGCTCTGCCCTCATAAGCAGTATGAGTACAGGGCAGCCATGTTGGCTTTGCCCTCATAAGCAGTATGAGTAGAGGGCAGCCATGTTGGCTCTGCCCTCATAAGCAGTATGAGTACAGGGCAGCCATGTTGGCTCCGCCCCCATAAGCAGTGTGAGTACAGGGCAGCCATGTTGGCTCCGCCCTCATAAGCAGTGTGAGTACAGGGCAGCCATGTTGGCTCTGCCCTCATAAGCAGTATGAGTACAGGGCAGCCATGTTGGCTCTGCCCTCATAAGCAGTGTGAGTACAGGGCAGCCATGTTGGCTCTGCCCTCATAAGCAGTATGAGTACAGGGCAGCCATGTTGGCTCTGCTCTCATAAGCAGTATGAGTACAGGGCAGCCATGTTGGCTCTGCTCTCATAAGCAGTATGAGTACAGGGCAGCCATGTTGGCTCTGCCCTCATAAGCAGTATGAGTACAAGGCAGCCATGTTGGCTCTGCCCTCATAAGCAGTGTGAGTACAGGGCAGCCATGTTGGCTCTGCCCTCATAAGCAGTATGAGTACAGGGCAGCCATGTTGGCTCTGCTCTCATAAGCAGTGTGAGTACAGGGCAGCCATGTTGGCTCCGCCCTCATAAGCAGTATGAGTACAGGGCAGCCATGTTGGCTCTGCTCTCATAAGCAGTGTGAGTACAGGGCAGCCATGTTGGCTCTGCCCTCATAAGCAGTATGAGTACAGGGCAGCCATGTTGGCTCTGCTCTCATAAGACAGCGGTGTAATTCTTATTTTGCTCCTATATGTGGCTTGTTCTTTATGGCATTTTTAAAATGAGTTTTGACATTGATTTTGACGATTTAGGCTGTTTATAATGGGCAGAATGTCAGTTGGGGTGCGCTCCCTCTCTGCGCTCGGAGGTGATTTGTGAGAAATTTGTCAGGCTCAATGAGGGTTACTTTGTGTGAAAGAGGACAGAAATACCTACGTTTTGAGGTAAAACTTGTCCAGATCGGGCAGATATTTTGGACGTGAGAGGCATTTGTTCCAGGATTTATTTTTAATGAATTCAGAGTGAGAAGTTTTTTAGTTTTTGTCCTAAAACTTCTTCCTAAAACGTAAACTGCCGTTGTGTCAAAGCTGTATAATACATCAACAAACCCTTTAGTTCAGTTAAAGTTGAGGGTTTCCCGTCACATTTAAACTTTGAATGATGTCTCTGTGATGCCGTATGGCTGAGTTATGAGGCCTCCAAAATAGGTAGTTTTTTTTTCAAACTGCCCTATTTTTTTCATTTCCCATGCATTTTCCTATTGACAATTTTCCCAGTTTTTCCCATTTTGCCGGAATTCCTTTCGATTAATGAGAGAGAAAAGTCATAGCTCACTATTCCCGGTCGGTGCGCACGCGGCGATGTGCTTTTTGTGTCGGTCGGACCATCGGTGCTAGACTAGGAGCGCGCCGAAATACGAGTCTGGCACAAGAGTAAGACGTGTGCCTCGCCTGTGGCCCCATAATGAGGCGTAGAATACCAGAGAGGTCAGAAAAGCAACCGGTAAGAGGACAGTTTCTTCTGCACAAAACTACTCGAGTAAAAGTAAAAAGTATAGAGATTTAAAACTACTCCTAGAAGTAGAGTGTTTTCCCGCCCCTGACAACACATAATATTATATTATTATATAAGATTTAGACTTTTCTTCTGAACCATTCTTGGTGTTTCTGAGCGGCTGCCTGGAACTTTTACAGTGTGAGAATACGACCCAAACATGAAGAAACCTGAAATGTTCTTGTTGTTTCAACCTTCATTCACCTCCATGTCTGCTGTCATCAGGTCGTCGTGGCGATGACGTTGACTGACAGGGAGATAATCCCCCATCGGCCCGCCCCCCCGACTTCCTCAGGTTTGTTGACCTCGGTCACATTCCTCAACCCGAGTGTTTTCTCTGCTCTCACAGGAGGAACCTTCCAGGTTCCAGGTTCCAGGTTCCAGGTTCCAGGTTCCAGGTTCCAGGTTCCAGGCTCCAGGTTCCAGGTTCCAGGCTCCAGGTTCCAGGTTCCAGGCTCCAGGTTCCAGGCTCCAGGTTCCAGGTTCCAGGTTCCAGGCTCCAGGTTCATTTCTACACATCAAAAAGAACCTTCCAGGCTCCAGGTTCCAGGTTCCAGGTTCCAGGTTCCAGGTTCCAGGCTCCAGGTTCCAGGCTCCAGGTTCCAGGTTCCAGGCTCATTTCTACACATCAAAAAGAACCTTCCAGGTTCCAGGTTCCAGGTTCCAGGCTCCAGGTTCCAGGTTCCAGGTTCTAGGCTCCAGGTTCTAGGTTCCAGGTTCTAGGTTCCAGGTTCCAGGCTCCAGGTTCCAGGTTCCAGGCTCCAGGTTCCAGGTTCCAGGCTCCAGGTTCCAGGCTCCAGGTTCCAGGTTCCAGGTTCCAGGCTCCAGGTTCATTTCTACACATCAAAAAGAACCTTCCAGGCTCCAGGTTCCAGGTTCCAGGTTCCAGGTTCCAGGTTCCAGGCTCCAGGTTCCAGGCTCCAGGTTCCAGGTTCCAGGCTCATTTCTACACATCAAAAAGAACCTTCCAGGTTCCAGGTTCCAGGTTCCAGGCTCCAGGTTCCAGGTTCCAGGTTCTAGGCTCCAGGTTCTAGGTTCCAGGTTCTAGGTTCCAGGTTCCAGGCTCCAGGTTCCAGGTTCCAGGTTCCAGGTTCCAGGCTCATTTCTACACATCAAACAGAAGCTTCCAGGTTCCAGGTTCCAGGTTCCAGGTTCCAGGCTCATTTTTACACATCAAACAGAAGCTTCCAGGTTCCAGGTTCCAGGTTCCAGGTTCCAGGCTCATTTTTACACATCAAACAGAAGCTTCCAGGTTCCAGGTTCTAGGTTCCAGGTTCCAGGTTCCAGGTTCCAGGTTCCAGGCTCATTTCTACACATCAAACAGAAGCTTCCAGGTTCCAGGTTCCAGGTTCCAGGTTCCAGGCTCCAGGCTCATTTTTACACATCAAACAGAAGCTTCCAGGTTCCAGGTTCCAGGTTCCAGGTTCCAGGTTCCAGGCTCATTTTTACACATCAAACAGAAGCTTCCAGGTTCCAGGTTCCAGGCTCCAGGTTCATTTCTACGCATCAAACAGAAGCTTCCAGGTTCCAGGTTCCAGGCTCCAGGTTCATTTCTACGCATCAAACAGAAGTTTCCAGGTGAGTTCAAGGAAAAATCTGTTTGTCTGATTCTTCTCTACTGGAATAAAATGTTGGGCGAGGACTGTAAAAAATATTGTTTTATTTTAGAAAAGTGTGACGCACTTATACATCATACTTTGTTTTTTCACTAAAATCAGGACAAAGCATAGAAAACACAATACAAAACACCAGCACACGTGTTCAGGTTTCCACCCGAGCACGAGGAGCCTTCCACACATTCAAAGCCATTAAAACTCTTCAGAGGAAAACAAACAGCACATTAAACACAGAACCACACACATCTACTGGCTCAACCAGAAACTCCAGAAACAGCTCCAGAGTTTCAGCAGAAATGATTCAAGGAAACACGACAAAGTAAAAACTGAGAAATCTTTTCTGAGGATGATCTTCCGTCTGCTTTTTATACTTTTATATCACATCATGTGACTTTTTCCTTTGAGCTTCCTGAAGATTTCATGTTGGTGCAACTTAAAGTTTCATTTAAACATCTTAAGAACCTGTCGGATAAGAACGAGATAAAAACCTAACAGCTAATCATGAACATCTAAAAGAAAAGAAAAAACATAGATCGTGTTTTCACAGATAACCTGACAGAACCCAGACTGGGCCTTGGAGGGAACCATATTTGTTGGACACCCTTTACCATATCTGCCTAAAGTCCGCAGAACCTTTCTGGAACCCGACAGAAGCTTGTCTGAACCAGGTAGTACCTTTCAGAGGAAGATAGACACGTAACGGAAACATCAGAAGTAAAAAAAGCACTTCCTGTTCATAAACATGTTATCCTCATATGATAATATATATCATACATATAAGAACAGCTCCACATTTTGTCCTTTAGGCTAAAAACACTGAATCAGGGCTTTGATAAAAACTCTCTTCTTCAACAGGTGAACGGGATCTCCTGCACAAACCAGGATCCAGATATTTTAGGTGCAAACTGATGAAGTTTTGTCTGCACTTCACAATCTCTGGGGGAGTCTCATGTGCTTTGTTTGAGCTGATAAAAGAGGTTTTTATCCAACTCATTCTTAAGGAAAGCATGCAAACCCTCTCTCTGACTGGACACGAGGATTTTCAGATACTGTCCTGATTCATCAGTCGGATCTTCTGAAAAACACCACACGAGACAGACTACACATATAGTACGATGCACTAAATAATTACACTCAGGAGAGAAATGTAAACATGTGTGGATATGAAACAGAAGAGAAAGCAGGATGTGTATGATCTGTGCATGTATAGAAAAGCATTTAAATCAAGGGCTCTGAGATTCTACGCCCGACATCCCAGAAGAGCTAACAGAGCAGTGAAGGCACTGATGGGAACGAGCGCTGGAAAACACCAACGTAGCCTCAGGTTACACCACAAACCAAACCTGAGGAGCTTCCTCTGACAGCGTCAGGACACAAACAGAAACCCTTGAATTCAGGATGAAGATGAAATTCACCAAAAAAGTGTAAGATAGAGGTACTCAGCAGTGAAAATGTCCAGAGGTCAGAAAAGCAGGAACTGAAGAGATTGTCCAGAACAAGAAGTAAGGATAAAAACAAAAACAACAAAAAAAAAGACAATGAAAAAGATCAAAAAGTCAAAGTTCACTTCAGGGCCACTCCAAGAGGAAAAAGCAGAAAACATCCTTAAAAATAGACTTCCACGTCTGTCAGCATCTGATCGCCTCCACCTCCAACTGAGCCGGCGGAAGCCACGAGGTGAAAAACTCCTCCTCCTTCCACAAGTCTACGACAAAGGCAGGTTTCTGTGAAGAAACAAAGGCATCAGGGACACTGAGTGGAGTCATCAGTCTGTAAATACCTCAAATTATCCCTTCAGTAAGCCAGTCCAAGTTTAGCCACTGCAAAAAGTACAAAAGATCCCGGACAAGCCCCCAATAATCTTACAACTCAGCTTAACTGAACACAGTTAGTTTGTTTCAATACACAGCTCAGTTGAGCTATAACTAGGCAGTTTAATAGACATTTGTGGTGCCATGTTGTGCAGTGCAGTAAATATAATCTGTGCTGAATGCTTTACTTGTTTTACACATGACATACGTGCTATTCTCTTCAAAAGGACTGGCTGCAGACAAACGTGTCAACTCGCATTTTAACTAAAAGCTCCATTTAATGTTTTTGTAAAAAGAAGACATGTAAATAAATGGGCTTGAAAGGGGAAATGACAGAGAACTCAGAAACTAAAAGTGAAAGAAATTACAAAACGTAAACTGAAAGAATGTTCGGTGAAATCAAAATAATCAAACTTTATCTGCTATAAACTCAACGTCCCATCATCACGGGCCACAGGAACATAGCCCAGTGTTCAATAGAAGCACAAATGTCTTTATAACCATTTTACAGGAGTCGCTCAGGAAGTGTTACCTGGAGGTCAGCGGCTGGAGGTCAGCGGCTGCCGGCGGTTATGTGGTGGAGCTGCCCCTCCTCTCCAGGATTCTGCTCCAACAAACAACAGCAAATTGGATTAGTTTGATGGTCGCGGCTGCGGACTTTCAACGACCACAAACAGCTTCAAACTGACTCTGAAAATCTCTTTATCTCCCAGGGTTTAAGCTCCATCTTTGTCTGCTCGTCACAGGTTAGACTTCCTACAAAATAAAGTTTATAGATAAATGACTGTGTAAATAACCGTTTGAGTGTGCTGCGTCGGAACATGAACAGAGAAATTATCTCACTGTATCTTTTAAATTCTTATTTTTCAGTTCATCAGTTTATTTAGTATAATTTATCTGTATTTCCTTTAAATTTAAACACATTTTATTTAAAGAATAAATAAGAAACACATTCATGTTCATCTTTTAATTTTATTTTATATAATAAATCTTATTTTGTTCTTTTCTGACGTCACATAATACTTTAAAGTTTATCTTTTTGATCATATTTATTTTGAAATCTTTTAAAGAATAAACCTGCCACACAATATTTATATTTTATCCCCTTAACGCCTGAATTTATATAGCTGTATATAAACAAATGTTTTGTGTGTGTTTTAGCCTTTAAGTAGATGGTAAATAATGCTGACATTATTAATTTCACTTTTGTACAAAAAATAAATAGAAATTTTGGTATGTTGCAAATTTGCGACAACAGGCATAATGGTCAATAATAAGATAACAACAACACAGTAATATAACAGAGAAAAAACAATGTTTTTTTATCCACCTTTTTTTTTTTTTTACATATTTATTTATATGAATCTGCAACAGGAAATAAGTCCGTCACTTTGCGGTCGTAGTGAATATGGACTAACCGGCATTGGGGGAATAAAGATGCTATCTCAGCTGGTTGATTGAGTTTGTAGCATATATGCGACAATAGGCGTTAAGGGGTTATTCATATCATTTCTAATTATTTGTATTTTAATGTTTATAATTTGGATTTAAAAGCTGTTTTGTGGTTAAATATTTTTGTTTTTTACACTAATTCTATATAATATAAACTTTGAATGTTAGATCTTGTCAACCAATCCCAGATATTTCCATATATTCTCTGTGATGCTGTGGTATTAAACACGATATTAAACCAGTTTCCTGCAGATTATGGAAGCAGGTGAGATAAAAACCTGCAGCTGGTTTCATGTTTACTTCACAAACAGGAATTAAAGGAACGATACTCACACTTGAGTCTGTCGCACAAAGTCGGCAAAGTGCTGATCTCTGGAGCACAGCTCGATTATTCTGAGACGCTCCTGGACCTCCTGCAGAGAGGTGACAGCATGGTTATGTAAGAGTCCGGGAGGTAAAAATACATAGTATCAGTCTGCGTAGTACACACTGCTGCTGCTGAGCCGAGGAGCTCCGAGCCAAAGAAACGTCACAACAGTCTGAGCTCCAAAGGTCACCTGATCAACACGTTTCCTCCTCCAACAACTGACTCAGCTATCACTTTAACTAGTCCTCCCAGCCTGGTCATCTGCTTGTTATAATCTAAAACCAGTTTCATGCAAACCAGACTTTCAAGGCAAGGCAAGGCAATTTTATTTGTAGAGCACAATTCGTACACAAGGTAATTCAAAGTGCTTTACAGCTAAATCACAAGAAGGCAATAAAATCATTAAAAAGAAATAAAAAATAAAAAACCCATTAAAAATAATCATTAATTCATTCATTTAAAAGTGAAGAGTGCAGATAAAACACTTTCAGGTGTCATATGCACAGCATGCAGACCTTGTTGGGTTGGAGGCTTTGCTGACGCTGTGACGCTTTGCGGTAAGACGTGTTGCATCACTTCCTGTTACCTTGCTCGTGCACTTTGGAATTTCTTGCTCCGCTTGGAGTACTGATAATCACTTTATTTCGATCTATAACTTACACAATTTTGCATAGTTAAACTCTATAGCTTACCGTTCTGTTCTAACACACTCCTACAGATCTTTAATCTTTATTCTCACTTTTTAGCGGTGTGTCTGGTTCTCTAGCATAGCATGGCTACCGGTTCTCTTCCTCCTTCTCCTGCTTTCACCTGCTCCGTGTGTCAGATGTTTAGTTACTCCTCTGCCTCCTTTAGCGATAATGGTACATGTAACAAATGTAGTCTTTTTGTAGTTTTGGAGGCGATGTTATCTGAATTGGAAGCTCGGCTCTGCACTGTTGAAAATCAACCGATAGTGAGCCAGGCCCCTTTTGCCAGTGTGGAGCCACCTAGCGTAGCTAGGTCCATTAGCCGCCCCCAGGCAGAACCCGAGCAGCCGGGATTACATCGTGGCTGGGTGACTGTCAGGAAGAGGCATAGCTCTAAAGTCAAGCCCGTTGTTCACCATCGACCTGTCCACGCTTCTAACAGATTTTCCCCACTCAGCGACACACCCGCTGAGGACAAAACCCTGGTAATTGGCAGCTCTATAGTCAGAAACGTGGCATTAGAGGCACCAGCGGCCATAGTCAAATGCATTCCAGGGGCCAGAGCGGGCGACATAGAATCCTATTTAAAACTGCTGGCTAAGGATAAACGTAAATATGGTAAAATAGTTATTCACGTCGGCGTTAATGACACCCGGTTACGCCAATCGGAGGTCACTAAAATTAATGTTGCATCGGTGTGTGATTTTGCCAAAACAATGTCGGACTCCGTAGTTTTCTCTGGACCCCTGCCAAATCTGACCAGTGATGACATGTTTAGCCGCATGTCGTCCTACAATCGCTGGTTGTCTAGATGGTGTCCAGCAAACAACGTGGGCTACATAGATAATTGGCAATCTTTCTGGAGAAAACCTGGTCTGATGAGGAGAGACGGCATCCATCCCACTTTGGAAGGAGCAGCTCTCATTTCTAGAAATATGGATGAATTTATTTGCCACCCTAAAACATGACATCCCAGGGCTCAGACCAGGATGCAGAGTTGTAGTCTTACACACTTCTCTGCAGCTTCCCACCTACTGCTACCCACCCAATCAATTAACACAAAAGGAGCAAATCCTCTTGTGCAAAAAGAAATTATTAAAACAAAAACTTTAACTGAACAAAAACATCAAACTATTAAATGTGGTTTGCTGAATATCAGATCTCTCCTTTCGAAGTCTCTGTTAGTGAATGAGTTGATTTGTGATCATCATATTGATATATTTTGTCTTACAGAAACCTGGCTGCAGCAGGAGGATCATGTTAGCATCATGTTAGCATCATGTTAGCATTAATGAAGCAACTCCCTCTGACTGTTTAAATGTTCACGTTCCTGGAACCACAGGCAGAGGAGGAGGAGTGGCAGCTATTTTCAGATCAGGGTTACTCATCAGTCCCAGACCCAAGATTAGTTTGAGCTCTTTTGAATCTGTGATTCTCAGTTTTTCCCACGCAAAGTGGAAATCCCAGAAACCTCTTGTGTTTGTTGTTGTGTATCGTCCACCTGGCCCTTATTCTGAGTTTCTGTCTGAATTCTCAGAGTTTTTATCCCAGTTAGTGCTGAGTACAGATAAAGTCATTGTAGTGGGTGACTTTAATATTCATGTAGATGTTGAAAATGACTGCCTGAATATGAACTTTAATTCTATATTAGACTCTATTGGATTTTCTCAGAGTGTTCACAGACCGACTCACTGCCTTAATCACACCTTTGATCTTGTGCTGACTTATGGCATTGAGAGTGAACAGTTAACAGTGTTCCCTCATAACCCTGTCTTATCTGACCATTTTCTGATAACCTTTGAGTTTACATTACTTGACTATACAGTTTCTGAGAAGAAATTTACATATAGAAGGTGTCTATCAGAGGATGCTGTAACCAGATTTAAAGAATTAATTCCATCATCCTTTTCTTCACTGCCATGTGCAGATATGACAGAGGACGACTACCTAAACTTTACTCCAGCAGCACTTGACTCTCTTGTTGACAGCACTATAGTTTCAATGCGTACAGCACTGGACAATGTTGCCCCTCTGAAAAGGAAGGTAATCAGTCAGAAGAGGTTGGCTCCTTGGTATAATTCACAGCTGCGTGCTTTAAAGCAGACTGCAAGAAAGCTGGAGAGACAGTGGCGTTCCTCTAATTTAGAAGAGTCTCAGTTAGTCTGGAAAGATAGTTTAACAATGTATAAGAAAGCCCTTCGTAAAGCTAGAACTGCTTATTATTCATCATTGATAGAAGAGAATAAGAATAATCCCAGGTTTCTCTTCAGCGCTGTAGCCAGTCTGACTAAGAGTCCGAGCTCTGCTGAGCCAGTTATTCCTTTAACTCTCAGCAGTGATGATTTCATGAGCTTCTTTATTAATAAAATTGTTTCTATCAGAGAGAAGATTGATGGAGTCCTTCCCACTATTATCAGTGATGTATCATCAAGTACAGCAGCTTTAGAAGTATCTTTAGAACCTGATTTATATTTAGACGGCTTCTGCCCAGTTGATCTCTCTGAACTAACAACAGCAATAGTCTCTTCTAAACCATCAACTTGTGTTTTAGACCCAATCCCAACCAGACTGTTCAAGGAGGTTTTCCCCTTAATTGACACTTCCATATTGGATTTGATCAATCTGTCTTTGTTGACAGGATATGTACCTCAGACTTTTAAGGTTGCTGTAATTAAACCTTTACTTAAAAAACCTACTCTTGATTCAGAAGTGTTGGCTCATTATAGACCTATATCCAATCTCCCTTTTATGTCTAAAGTTCTTGAAAAAATAGTTGCAGCTCAGCTTTGTGATCATTTCCACAGATATAATCTGTTTGAAGCGTTTCAGTCAGGATTCAGAGTGCATCATAGCACAGAAACTGCACTGCTGAAAGTTACCAATGATCTCCTCTTAGCCTCTGATAGCGGACTTGTGTCTGTGCTTGTCCTGTTGGATCTCAGTGCTGCATTTGATACGGTCGATCACAGTATCTTATTACACAGACTTGAACATGTTATTGGGATTAAAGGAACTGCATTAGGCTGGTTTAAATCATATTTATCTGATAGATTTCAGTTTGTTCTTGTAAATGAAGAATCTTCCTCACACACCAGAGTAAGTCATGGAGTTCCCCAGGGTTCTGTGCTTGGACCGATTCTTTTTACTTTATACATGCTTCCATTAGGTAACATTATTAGACAGCATGGCATAAATTTCCATTGCTATGCTGATGATACTCAGCTGTACTTATCTATAAAACCAGATGAACCCAATAGGTTGGTCAGACTACAAGCATGTCTTAAAGACATAAAGACCTGGATGACTCAGAACTGTCTGCTTCTAAATTCAGACAAACTGAAGTCGTTATCTTTGGACCCGAGCGCTTCAGGGAGAAATTGTCTAGCTATATAGTTACTCTAGATGGTATTTCCTTGGCTTCTAGTTCTACAGTGAGGAACCTTGGAGTTATTTTTGACCAGAACTTATCATTTGACTCGCATATAAAACAGGTTTCTAGGACTGCCTTCTTTCACCTTCGTAATATTGTTAAAATCAGGAACATCTTGTCTCAGAGTGATGCAGAAAAACTAATTCATGCATTTGTTACTTCAAGATGTGACTACTGTAATTCTTTATTATTGGGCTGTCCTACATATTCTCTGAAAAGCCTTCAGTTGATCCAAAATGCTGCAGCCAGAGTTTTGATGAGAACTAACAGCAGAGATCATATTTCTCCAGTTTTAGCTTCTCTTCATTGGCTCCCTGTTAAATTCAGAATAGAATTTAAGATTCTTCTCCTCACATATAAAGCTCTTAATGACCGAGCTCCATCATATCTTACAGATCTCATTGTAAGATATTTTCCTAACAGAGCACTTCGTTCCCAAACTGCAGGTTTACTTGAGGTTCCCAGAGTTTCTAAAAGTAGAATGGGAGGCAGAGCCTTCAGTTATCAGGCCCCTCAATTGTGGAATAAGCTGC
The DNA here is from genome assembly GCF_027942865.1 of Odontesthes bonariensis. Lineage (NCBI taxonomy): Eukaryota > Metazoa > Chordata > Actinopteri > Atheriniformes > Atherinopsidae > Odontesthes > Odontesthes bonariensis. Next base: position 2,810,172 of record NC_134516.1, read on the forward strand.
CAGTAAATGTCCGGGAAGCAGACACCCTTTCCACTTTTAAGACCAGGCTTAAAACTTTCCTTTCTGATAAAGCTTATAGTTAGGGATGGCTCAGGTAATCCTGAAACATCCCATAGTTAAGCTGCTATAGGCCTAGACTGCTGGGGGGCCTCATCTGTCACACCTTTCCTCACTTTACTCTCTTTATGTATATGTGATATTATTGTGGTCATTAACTCGTGTTTCCCTGTTCCAACAGATATCCTTTGAATGGTGTTACAGTGCCGCCGTCGCGGTGGCCCCCTGCCCCCCTCCCCCCCCCTTTTTCTGTCTTCTCAAACCCCAGCTGGTGGAGGCGGATGGCCACCCTTTCTGAGTCTGGTTCTGCCAGAGGTTCCTTCCTGTTAAAAGGGAGTCGTTTCTCTCCACAGTCGCCTCAGGCACGCCGCTCAGGCCGGGAGATTGGACCGAAAAACAAAAAGTTTTCAGTGCAATCTGTTGGTTTTCTTAGCTAGGAAATTGTTTTTGAATTGGCTCTATATGAACGAATTGGATTATTTTATGAATTATGATTATTATTAATTAATTGAATTCCAATTGGCTTGAATTGGACTTACTATCTAAGTGCCTTGAGATGACATTTGTTGTATTTGGCGCTATATAAATAAAAATGAATTGAATTGAATTGAATTAAATAGAACTGTTTTCAGCCTGGATTTAAACGTTGTCAGGAGAGAATATGAGCCGATGGCTCACCGAACATGTTGAAGAAACTCAAATCTGGGCTAAAAGTTTTACAGAACTGGATCATCAGGACCTTTGCAAACGAACAAGGACTTAAAACGCCCACTTTAAAAGTGGCTTCATCCGTCCAGCAGGGTGGATGTGAGTGGGCAGGACCTAGCAGAGGGGGCGGAGCCAACTTAAGGAGTTATGTACTTTAGAAATGAAAATCAGAAAGGCTCGTTAAATGAGGAACTTTTGTGTTTTTGGGGAGTTTTACACCCTGATATCTGCTCACAGGAACAGGAAGAAAGGATTTTTACTGAATATGTCCCCCTAAGGATCCTTTTCTATCATTACTTTAGGGCTCTTTGTGGTGTTCCACATGGTTCAGTGTTGGGGCCACATTTGTTTCCTTCAAGATTCAAAGGTTTATTATCATATGTGCAGTTAGAAACGTGTTTCCCTGTACAATGAAATTCTTTGCTTTGCTGCCCGCACTGGATGTCCAAATGTAATAAAGATAAGATAAAATAAGCATGCAACAACAATATTATAACAGGGTATTCTTAAAGGAGCCATGGCATGAAATTTTCCCTTTTTAAGGTTGTTTAACATTAATATGAGTTCCCCTAGCCCGCCTGCGGCCCCCAGTGGCTAAAAATGACGATAGACCTAAACCATGCACTGGAAATTATTCTCTGCCTTTGGTAATGTGACCATGCAGATGGCCTGATCGGGAAAGCCGCCGCTTATGATGTGGAGGTTGTTTCCCCCCAGAGCCCATATATGGCTATGCAAAAACTGCCTTTCCCCGCTCACAGCTCTTTGGCCAGCTCATTGCGCTGTACATGGATGTAAAAAATCTGTTTAGAGCTCCTGCATCAGAACCTCTAAAGAGCCAGTGGACAGATTTAGTTTTTTTCTGGAAAAGTGACGACAGAACCGAAGAGATTTGTGTATGTGTGCGCCAAACATTTCACCGACCAATGTTTCCAGAACTTGGGCCAATACCGAGCTGGCCTTGCCGAACGTCTGAAAATGAACCCTGGATCAGTACCAACTCTCTTTGGCCCAACTACAGACCTCGGACAAATAAGTAATTTAACGCTCTATAATTGTGTTGCTTTTCTGTATGTACAGTATAGTTACATAGCTTGTTACCACAAGAAAGGGTTTGTATCGTTAGCTATGCAGCTAATAGCATCTCCAAGCTCTTATCTCTGCCAACTGGGCTGTAGGAGGTGTTTGCATGCCCATGAGATGGTTAGCTCGCTCATTTTAGACCAAAACCCCCGACTTCAAGCTTCCTGAAGAACAATGAATCCGCAAATTCAGTGCATTTCATCAGGATAATGATTCATTCATGGTTCTAGCGCTAGCACTACGTGCATCTTTGGAAACCAGAGCAATCAGCTGAGAATGTCAAAATCCTCACTCCTGCTTTCCCCTTCACGCACCCCTTTTTTTGCTGTGTCTTGTGTAGCACTTGCTTGATGTTTGACTGTGTTAGGAGAGTTGTTCACTAACTAGTTCGTCATATTGTCAAAGTAAGCTCATTTCAACAGGTTTCGCTAGTTTTACTGCATAGGGCTGCCGTGCCATCTACGTGCCATAGCGATTCACAAAACATTTGCGCAAGGTACCATGGGCATAAGTAAGGCCAAACCCCCACCCTCCGCTTTGGATTTAAAGCTGCCGACCCTAAACAGCTCATTCTGGGGATCCTAAGGAAAGCTCATTTTTGGGACTGGCTGTAATTCTGCACCAAGGCAGAATTTTGGGGGAAAAAAACTCAGATACGGTATTAGGGGACCACTAAAGCCTATAAAAATATATAGAAGCCTCCATTTATTTTCATGCCATGGCACCTTTAAAAGTGGCTTCATCCGTCCAGCAGGGTGGATGTGAGTGGGCCGGGCCTAACAGAGGAGGTGGAGCCAACTTAAGGAGTGACGTACTTTAGAAATAAAATCAGAACGGCTTGTTAAATGAGGAACTTTCAAACAAAGGGGAACTAAATAAACACCAGGGTTGTGTTTTTGGGGAGTTTTACACCCTGACATCTGCTCACAGGAACAGGAAGAAGGGATTTTTACTGAATATATCCCCCTAAGGATCCTTTTCTATCATTATTTTAGGGGTGTTCCACATGGTTCAGTGTTGGGGCCACATTTGTTTCCTTCAAGATTCAAAGGTTTATCGTCATATGTGCAGTTAGAAACGTGTTTCCCTGTACAATGAAATTCTTTGCTTTGCTGCCCGCACTGGATGTCCAAATATAATAAAAAGATAAGATAAAATAAGCATGCAACAACAATATTATAACAGGGTATTCTTAAGTAAAATAGAAATATAGAAATAAAAAATAAAGAAATATAACCTACGTACATAAATGTGCAGTATTTTCATATCTTTTCATATCCATCAGCTTGGATGCAACATTAAGATAAAGCAGACGATGCAAAGCTTTGCCCTTTCTTTAAGAAACGATCTGCTCTTTAATCGTCTCACCTCTTTGAAATAAGAACAATAGATAAAATCAGGAGTTAAAATGTGATTAAGTTTGGAGCTTGATTCAAACGCAGCTGAAAATAGGTGTGACTTCAACCTGGACTTAAATCCACTGAGTGTTTCAGCTGATCTGAGGCATTCTGGGAGTTTGTTCCAGACATGTGGAGCATAGAAGCTGAATGCAGCTTCTCCATGTCTGGTTCTGACTCTGGGAACTGATAGAAGACCGGATCCAGATGAGCTGAGGGGTCTGGAAGGTTCATACTGGGTCAGGAGGTGTAATTTGGTCCTAGACCATTCAGAGCTTTATAGACTTCTATCATTACTTTCGGGCTCTTTGTGGTGTTCCACATGGTTCAGTGTTGGGGCCACATTTGTTTCCTCTTCATATCCATCAGGTTGGATGCAACATTAAGATAAATTTGCCCTTTCTCTAAGAAACAATCTGCTCTTTAATGGTCTTACCTCTTTGGTTAGCGTTGTGTTTTGGTAGATGTTTCGTATCTCTTCGCTGTTCGGGTCTCCGGAGGCGTGCAGTGGCGGGGCGGCATAATCACAGCACTGGTGATTCTGCGGCACGCTGCCGTCGTAGTGACGGTAATACTGGGCGCCGACGGGGTCGCTGTCGAACATGGGGTTGAACTTAGCGGTGTCCTGCAGATCTGGAACACTCTCGCCCCTCCTGGAAGGTAAGGAGGTCAAATTCAAATGTTAAAGTCGACCTGTTCATGAGAATTCAGATTCGATACGTCGTTCACACCCAAAGCTGCTGTTTACCGTAGTGGGTCCTCCGTGTCCTCCCCATCGTACTGCTCTCTGAGCGTCCTCGCCAGGAAGAAGATGATCCCGGCGGCCACCACGAGGAAACCAGCCACCGAGGCGATGGCGATGCCCACCACCAACGGCTCCGAGACGTATTCCTCACAGTGCTCACCGCGATACCACCAGTTCTCTCCAACTCGGCACCTGCAGCCAACATCTCAGGTTCATTCACAAGTTTAGTCACAGCTGATAGATGGATAGATAGATAGATAGATAGATAGATAGATAGATAGAAAGATAGATAGATAGATAGATAGATAGATAGATAGATAGATAGATAGATAGATAGATAGATAGATAGATAGATAGATAGATAGATAGATAGATAGATAGATAGATAGATAGATAGATAGATACTTTATTCATCCCAATTTGGGAAATTATTGTGTTGCAACAGCGTACAGAAAAACAAGCAAATAGAATAGAATAAAAATAGAGCGTAAACATCAGCTATAACAGCTGATGTTACTTTACCTTTTTTATTTTGAAAAAATCTGTTCAGGAGCCAAAAACTGAAAATATATCCAATAACTGGTGCCATTTAAAGCTCAATTAGAGTCCTAAACCTGATTATTTAGACACATTTAATCAGAAATGTAATACAATATTGTCAAATATGTAAATGTTACCACAAAAACACTTGATTTTACTTTTTAGTTTGAACATAAGCACTGTGAGTGCTCTGAAGTGATAGTATTTTCAACGCTCTCCCACCTGCAGATGGCGCCCTTTCCGGGGAGGATATCACATTTTCCATCATTGAGGCAGAAGTCGTGTTGGACGTCACAGATACTCTGACATGGCAGCCCGTCCACGCTCAAATAGCCAGCGTCGCACACGCACTCGACCTCGCCCGACCACTTATTCACCATACACCTGGAAAACTCGTTACAGGCCTGGAACTTACAGGGATCTGCCCGGTCACCTGCCAAGAAATACACAATGTTTCAGAGGAAAGTTCAAAACAACGTTTCAGAGGAAAGTTCAAAACAACGTTTCAGAGGAAAGTTATAAACAACGTTTCAGAGGAAAGTTATAAACAACGTTTCAGAGGAAAGTTATAAACAACGTTTCAGAGGAAAGTTATAAACAACGTTTCAGAGGAAAGTTATAAACAACGTTTCAGAGGAAAGTTCAAAACAACGTTTCGGAGGAAAGTTATAAACAACGTTTCAGAGGAAAGTTATAAACAACGTTTCGGAGGAAAGTTATAAACAACGTTTAAGAGGAAAGTTATAAACAACGTTTTGGAGGAAAGTTATAAACAACGTTTCAGAGGACAGTTATAAACAACGTTTAAGAGGAAAGTTATAAACAACGTTTCAGAGGAAAGTTATAAACAACGTTTCAGAGGAAAGTTATAAACAACGTTTTGGAGGAAAGTTATAAACAACGTTTCAGAGGACAGTTATAAACAACGTTTAAGAGGAAAGTTATAAACAACGTTTCAGAGGAAAGTTATAAACAACGTTTCAGAGGAAAGTTATAAACAACGTTTCAGAGGAAAGTTATAAACAACGTTTCAGAGGAAAGTTATAAACAATGTTTCGAAAGAAAGTTTAAAATATTTCAGAGTAAAGTTCTAAACAACGTTTTGGAGGAAAATTATAAACAATGTTTCAAAAGAAAGTTTAAAATGTTTCAGAGGAAAGTTTAAAACAACGTTCCGGAGGAAAATTGATTTTTATGAACATTTCCAAATGTGAATAATCTGTTGTCAAGACACACCAGTTGATTACATTTTTCTGTCATAGAACTGGTCCCAGTCTGCTGTCAGTCTGCAGGGATGACCTACACTCAGAGTTCAAAGAAGGGACTGACCATGAACCAGCCAAAGGGTGTTTAAGGATTAATGAACTGCATCTGAACACAGCAGCTCCCAAACTACAGCACCCGGATGATAACAGTATAAGATTCTAGAGAAAAGCTAGCCTTCTGGGACAGATGACATAATGTCTTGGCCTTATTTTTTAAATTAATCTCCACTTTGGAAGAAATAAGCCCCAGAAAGGGGTAGTTTGCCTGCAGAGAACGCTGAAGATGAGCAAACTGATTACCGTGAGTTCAGACCGCAGTGACTCACTGCTGTAGATTAGCTTTATCGGGCTGTCAGGAGCGCCTATGATTGGCTCAGACAGATTAAAGAGCTACAGCTCAGCAGAGATGCAGAAAAGATGAAGTCATTCCTCAGATGATACAGGACAGAATGTCTATTTTCATCCTAAAGTACCTCCAGCTTCACATGGTGTCAGTGTGTGTCGTTCTTTGGCCTCTCGGGGCTGTAATGCAAGATTTTAAAACAATATGTGACCAATTATTCCCCAATAAAAACCGTAGGCACATCTAGCAGTGTCAATAATTAATAAAGGAGGTTGAGTCTAGGTCGTGAACTCATCATATTTCTTGTTTACGAGTGAAAAACCATCAAAATGTTGACATTAGTCATGTTCAGCAAAGGTTCCTGTGATTTAACATGTATATATTCAAGTTTAAGACTGTAAACATCTGCCAAACGGCACCATCATCCAATCAGAATTATTCTTAATTACATGCAGAGTTCATCGAGGTTTTATTTTCTCTGTCTTTTCATTTGCTAAAACCTCCATTTCCTGATTTTATTCTGACGGCAGCTGAGCATGCTTAGATTTCTGATGGTTTCTGATGGTTTCTGATGATTTCTGATGATTTCTGATGATTTTTGATGGTTTCTGATGATTTTTGATGGTTTCTGATGGTTTCTGATGGTTTCTGATGATTTTTGATGGTTTCTGATGATTTCTGATGATTTCTGATGGTTTCTGATGGTTTCTGTTGGTTTCTGATGGTTTCTGATGATTTCTGATGGTTTCTGATGGTTTCTGATAATTTCTTCTGATGGTTTCTGATGATTTCTGATAGTTTCTGATGGTTTCTGATGGTTTCTGTTGGTTTCTGATGGTTTCTGATGATTTCTGATGGTTTCTGATGGTTTCTGATAATTTCTTCTGTTGGTTTCTGATGGTTTCTGATGATTTCTGATGGTTTCTGATGGTTTCTGATGGTTTCTGATGATTTCTGATGATTTCTGATAGTTTCTGATAGTTTCTGATGGTTTCTGATAATTTCTGATGGTTTCTGATAATTTCTGATGATTTCTGATGATTTCTGATGGTTTCTGTTGGTTTCTGTTGGTTTCTGATGGTTTCTGATGATTTCTGATGATTTCTGATGGTTTCTGATGGTTTCTGATGATTTCTGTTGGTTTCTGATGGTTTCTGATGATTTCTTCTGATGGTTTCTGATGATTTCTGATGATATCTGTTGGTTTCTGATGGTTTCTGATGGTTTCTGATAATTTCTTCTGATGTTTCTGATGATTTCTGATGATTTCTGTTGGTTTCTGATGGTTTCTGATGGTTTCTGATCATTTCTTCTGATGGTTTCTGATGATTTCTGATAGTTTCTGATGGTTTCTGATGATTTCTGATGATTTCTGATGGTTTCTGATGGTTTCTGATGGTTTCTGATAATTTCTTCTGATGGTTTCTGATGATTTCTGATGATATCTGTTGGTTTCTGATGGTTTCTGATGGTTTCTGATAATTTCTTCTGATGGTTTCTGATGATTTCTGATGATTTCTGTTGGTTTCTGATGGTTTCTGATGGTTTCTGATAATTTCTTCTGATGGTTTCTGATGATTTCTGATGATTTCTGTTGGTTTCTGATGGTTTCTGATGGTTTCTGATGATTTCTGATGGTTTCCCATCTCATCACAGACCTGTTGATGCTCCGCTGCCCGGCCCAGCTGAGCTCATTCCTGAAACCTATTTAACTCGCCCTGCAGTGAACACTTAGTGTCAGTGCAGACATGTGGACATGATGTTGATTCAACAGAGCGAGTCACCGTGGGCGGCTGCTCACGTTCCTCCCAGACAGATTATCTGAGGTATTAGATCAGAGTCCTAACGGGCGAAAGGCTGCCGAGACGCTGAAAGGATTTAACCGAGTCTGAGCAGCTCTTTTATGTCTCGTAGTTGGAGCTCCTCGTTTTTTATTCGTTACTGTTTTATGGAGGAAGGCAAAATAATCAGGTTAAGGTGATAAAAGAGTTCTCTTAATGTTAGGGTTACTTAACTCTTGTGCGGCCTTAAGGCGAGACACGGCCGGCCAAAACAGGGATTTTTCATGCAGTGGTTCAATTCTTAGATTTTGGGCCAGTCTACTCCTTCAATATGTGTTATTTCAAAACATAAATTAAAATGTTTATTTCATCACATTTTGTTTAATCGCGTGCGGCCGTACATTTCACCCAAATTGACCAAATTGAATTCCCCTATTTAAATCTTTAAATGCCGTTTTCTCAAAATCAGTTTTTTGTATTTTTCCAGTATCAATATCTCAGCCTATGGAGCACCTACTAACACCAAACTTTCCAGTTATACACTTCTTCAGTAGAAGAATTCTGTATTCTGCAGATATTTACAGAAGGATTTGTTGACAAATCATTCCTGGCCTGATTTATGTGACATTATAATAAAACAATATGGCGAAAATCGATGTTTTTTAGACTATGGGCAGTATATTTTGATTTCCTAGGAAATGAAAGGAGATATCCTGAAATCCCTTTGTAATTTTCTTTTCATTTAGTGTGTAAACAAAATGAAAAAAAGAATTTTGCACCTGGCTTTATCACATGTTCAGATCTATCTTCCGGAAATATATGCAAATGTGCGCATACTTAATGAGACAATGCCTAATTTGCATAATTAAACATACAAATTTCTAAAACTTGTAATACATTTTCTTTTCATACTTGTATAAGTAATCAACTGAGGAGGTTTCATGGTGATATCTATTATCTTAAAATATTACCCTATTCACCTGTAGTGTCTCGCCTTAACGGGTCAGAAATGAGCCGCCCTACCAAAGCCCCAAAATAAAGCAACTTAATTGAATTTTAAATCCAAAATCTATTTTGTATGATGAAACCACCTGTTATTGATCTATTCAACTCAATTCAATACATTTTTATCATGTATTTTTTGTTACACAATACAAAAAGACAATCACCAGTTTTCAGGATTACACTTTTAAAAATTTTTTTTTACCACAAACCAACTGTCAGTTGGACTAACAGTTTTCTTGTTTTCTCAGTTTTCTTTTACATAATGAAGGTTTATTATTGCTATTATATAAATGTGAACTAATTACTTCTGAATTAATTATATTGAAAGGGAAAAAAAACTGAACTTTTTTTTGGTGTTTAAATGTTTTTATAATTCACGGGTCAGAAATGACCCATAAGACAATCTTTGTACCCTAGTGGTGTACAGCCCACATGGAAACATAAACAAAAATAAAGTGTGACTTTTTCTAATGATGGGGTCCCTTTAGGAAAAGTCATAACATTTCAAGTTGGAAAAAGATAGTTTAAGGTATTTTTTCTACAGCTAAACATGGTGGTGGCTCACTTTGGACCCCAGGACAACAGGAAGGGTTAACAAAACTATTCAGATGAGCAGTTTCTGCATAAAGCTCATCGTCTTTGGGACTGAAATACATCAATGTTGCATCAGTCTCAGTGGAATGCTCTGAACACAGAACCATTTCACCAGTTATAGAACAGTCGTTCTGCTTTCTAATTCTTTACTGATGCAGCTTTTACTCACAACAAGACCTCAACTGTCTGGGCAGTTAGTTCAAATGGAGTCAAATGAAGACCGAAGAGCGACTTCTGCTCATACAATCAGTTCGTCTTTCAAAGGTCACATGAAAAAGAACGACTCTTAAAGTCAGTTCAAGCCATTCACCCTGAAAACCTTTCAGTAGGAAGGTCGACCTTTTGTTTTATCCACACAATAATTCAGGGGTCCCCAAACTTTTCCATGCCAAGGCCCCCCAAACAGTATCAGCTTCTGGCCCCCTTTGCAAACCACAGACAATGCTACAAATATGTAAAGAAACATCAACTTTTAGAAGGTATTTTCTTTTTTATTCACGGACAGCAGCTCGCTGTGTGAATGCAGCCTGACTAAATGCTCTTCTTTACGTCTGAAGAAGTCGACCGTTTTTTCGGACTCTGCCGGATGTTTTTGTATCGAGTGACGCTGAAGTTTCGAAGGTTTTGAACACTCATTTGAGAGGGTCTCCAGACAGAGGACGCCATTTTTCTGTACGGCTGTAAAGCCAAACTTAATGTATGCTGCCTCATACTTTCTGATTTTAGTCGGCCAGTTCTTTCAGTCTCTTCCTAGTCAGAAATCTGTCCATTTTGGCTAAGCTAGCTACATGCTAGCTTGAGGAGCAGAGCAGCTTCAGAACAGGCGCAAACCGCCAGGTCTACGATGTTTTGACTGGCAGCCAATCAGAAAGACAAGCATGGCAAATAACATTTCCATATGATATATTATTATAAATTGTATTTTACAATACTGATTAAAAAATGTGACAATATTTTATAATGATGTTTAAAAAAATTTGAATTCTATTTTTGCATTTTTTCCTCATCTTCACTCCAATTTTCTGAGGCCCCCTAGCGCCCCCTGGTGGCCCCCACTTTGAAAACCACTGCAATAATTCATTTTTCAAGAACCCACAGCATGTTCCATGAGGTCTTATCAGTGTGAAAAGGTGACGGATGCAGCTCCACTCTACCTGATTCCACATCCAGAGAATACTTGTCGATAGCCAGGTTCATGGTCTGATAGGCGTTGTTGGCAAAGTCCTCCAGGATCAGGTAGACGACATTGGTGACCCCTTTGGGAACCGGTTTACCAAAGCGCATCCTGCTGTTCACAACGATGCTGCCGTTCCTGAAGTTGAGGATCTCCAGGTTCTGGAAGTTGTTCAGGTTGGACTCCAGGTGTGGTACCAGCTGCAGGGAAAAGACAGACATGTCAGGAGCATGTGGATCTCATAGAATCATGTACCGGGGACCATACAGCAAGATGATTTCACCTTTTTGAATTTTCAATGACCAAATAAAGTTTTAACAAATCATAAAATATGTTTTAACGTCTCTGTACCCTCTTTAGAATAATTCCATCCAGATTTGAGCAGTGTAACTAATGTAGTTTCCATACAGGATCTAGTTTAGGGCGATACGGGCGGCCGTGGCTCAGTGGTTAGAGTTGGTCGTCCAATAACCGGAAGGTTGGCGGTTCGATTCCCACTCTCACCACTCAAAAAAAAAAAAAGACTGGTGGAACTGATAGCTGGAGGGGTGTCAGTCCACCTCCTTGTCACGGCTGAGGTGCCCTTGAGCAAGGCACCGTACCCCCATGCTCCCCGGGTGCTTCATGGCTGCCCAGCGCTCCAGGTTGGCATGTGCATGTGCGTGTCAAATAGGTGCCAACCTGGATGGGTTAAAAGCGGAGGACAAATTTTGTGTGTATGCATGTATGACAATAAATCTGATCTTAAAGATCTTGAATCAAAATGCAGTGAAATGGCCCTTTATGCCCATCCATTTAATTCGCGAATCGGATGCCAACTTCAGCGTCGTGTCTATGGGCTTAATGTGGCGCTCATGTGCCCCCCCTGTAACACCCCCACATTTAAAATCACTGCTCCACCCCTAACCGGGACCAGTTTCTACGAGTTCTCACCAGCTGTAGGAACCGCTGTTCCAGGGCTTTGTACTCTGTGGAGCTCTTGTTGAAGAGGTCCATGGAGAACGCCATGTTGGTCACCCTCAGGCTGAAGAAAACCGTCAGTGCTCTGCCCGGCCGGGTTGGTGATCCAATGGCGTCCGGGTCTGAACCCTGAGCTCCACTGTAGAAGCCACTGGTGTCACCTTCAGTCGCCATGCCGCCATACTGGAACATATCAATACTGACGTCGATGCTTGGCATGTCCGCGAAATCAAGTTGGAAAGGTTGGAGCTCAACCGCAGAAGTGCTGTCATTGACTTTCAGTGGTGAGGAAGTCATTGTGTCAGCCAAGTCCCTGCCGACTTCCCCTACCGAAGGTACCAGTTCCCCTACCGAAGGTTCGACTTCCCCTACCGAAGGTACCAGTTCTCCTCCGGAAGGTTTGACTTCCCCTACCGAAGGTACCAGTTCTCCTCCGGAAGGTTTGACTTCCCCTACCGAAGGTACCAGTTCTCCTCCAGAAGGTTCGACTTCCCCTACCGTAGGTACCAGTTCCTCTACCGAAGGTTCGACTTCCCCTACCGAAGGTACCAGTTCCTCTACCGAAGGTACCAGTTCTCCTCCGGAAGGTTCGACTTCCCCTACCGAAGGTACCAGTTCCCCTACTGACGGTTTGACTTCCCCTACCGAAGGTACCAGTTCCTCTACCGAAGGTACCAGTTCTCCTCCGGAAGGTTCGACGTCCCCTACCGAAGGTACCAGTTCCCCTACTGAAGGTTTGACTTCCCCTACTGAAGGTACCAGTTCCTCTACCGAAGGTACCAGTTCTCCTCCGGAAGGTTCGACTTCCCCTACCGAAGGTACCAGTTCCTCTACCGAAGGTACCAGTTCCTCTTCCGAAGGTACCAGTTCCCCTACCGAAGGTACCAGTTCCCCTCCGGAAGGTTCAACTTCCCCTACCGAAGGTACCAGTTCCTCTACCGAAGGTACCAGTTCCTCTACTGAAGGTACCAGTTCCTCTACCGAAGGTACCAATTCCCCTCCGGTAGGTTCGACTTCCCCTACTGAAGGTTCGACTTCCCCTACCGAAGGTTCTACTTCCCCTACCGAAGGTTCTACTTCCCCTACCGAAGGTACCAGTTCCCCTACCGAAGGTTCTACTTCCCCTCCAGAAGGTACCAGTTCCCCTACTGAAGGTTCTATTTCTCCTCCGGAAGGTACCAGTTCCTCTCCAGAGGACTTTACATCCCCTTCAGGAGATTCTTCTTCCACTTCCAAAGCTTCTACTCCAGCTCCCTGAGGTTCTACTTCCCCACCAGAGGGTTCTACCGACACCTCTGAAGGTTCCAGTTCTACTTCCAAAGCTTGTACTTTGCTTCCAATTCCAGGGGGTTCCATTTCAGCTCCGGAAGCTTCTACTTTGACCCCAGAAGGTTCACCTTCCTCTCTCAAAGGTTCCACTTCAGCTACTTGACCTTCCACAGGTCTTATTTCCTCTCTTGAAGGCTGTAGATCGACTCCCGCAGGTGTTGGTCTTTGGTCTGGTAATGGAGCACCTGGGGCAGCATCAGTTGGACCACTTTCTGCCCCCCCCGGCACAGAGACTTCTGAGGATGGAGGGCTGATTGGGACTTCAGTCCCATCGTCGTGGTTCTGGTGCTCATGATGAAACAGATCTTCGTCCTCTGGTGCAGAATCCGACACTCGAGTGAACGGCGAGTCCTTTTCAGGAGAGAGCTCGATGCTGCTGCTGTGGTCTGACGTTACAGCTGAGGTCGGGACCGGCGTGGCGGTTACCATGGTGACAACCATGACCTGGTCCACAACCATGTCAGGGTCAAGGACTTCAACCGCTGGTGCTGCAGTCGTTGCGGTAAAAGTAGTGCCTAAATGCTGCTCCTCCAAAACCTCGATCTGGTTTTGGGTTTTGGTTTGGTCTGGGGTTTGGTCTGGGGTTTGGTCTGGGGTCTGGTCTGGGGTTTGGTCTGGGGTCTGGTCTGGGGTTTGGTCTGGGGTTTGGTCTGGGGTTTGGTCTGGGGTTTGGTCTGGGGTCTGGTCTGGGGTTTGGTGTTTGGTTTGGTCTGGGGTTTGGTGTTTGGTTTGGTCTGGGGTTTGGTCTTGGGTTTTGGTTTGGTCTGGGGTTTGGTCTGGGGTTTGGTCTGGGGTTTGGTCTGGGGTCTGGTCTGGGGTTTGGTCTGGGGTTTGGTGTTTGGTTTGGTCTGGGGTTTGGTCAGGGGTCTGGTCTGGGGTTTGGTCTGGGGTTTGGTCTGGGGTTTGGTCTGGGGTTTGGTCTGGGGTTTGGTGTTTGGTTTGGTCTGGGGTTTGGTCAGGGGTCTGGTCTGGGGTTTGGTCTGGGGTCTGGTCTGGGGTCTGGTCTGGGGTCTGGTCTGGGGTCTGGTCTGGGGTCTGGTCTGGGGTTTGGTCTTGGGTTTTGGTTTGGTCTGGGGTTTGGTCTGGGGTTTGGTCAGGGGTCTGGTCTGGGGTTTGGTTTGGGGTTTGGTCTGGGGTTTGGTCTGGGGTTTGGTCTGGGGTCTGGTCTGGGGTTTGGTCTGGGGTTTGGTCTGGGGTCTGGTGTGGGGTTTGGTCTGGGGTTTGGTCTGGGGTTTGGTCTGGGGTCTGGTGTGGGGTTTGGTCTGGGGTTTGGTCTGGGGTTTGGTCTGGGGTCTGGTCTGGGGTTTGGTCTGGGGTCTGGTGTGGGGTTTGGTCTGGGGTTTGGTCTGGGGTTTGGTCTGGGGTCTGGTCTGGGGTTTGGTCTGGGGTTTGGTCTGGGGTTTGGTCTGGGGTTTGGTCTGGGGTCTGGTCTAGGGTTTGGTCTGGGGTCTGGTCTGAGGTCTGGTCTGGGGTTTGGTCTGGGGTTTGGTCTGGGGTTTGGTCTGGGGTTTGGTCTGGGGTTTGGTCTGGGGTTTGGTCTGGGGTTTGGTCTGGGGTCTGGTCTGGGGTTTGGTCTGGGGTTTGGTCTGGGGTTTGGTCTGGGGTTTGATCTGGGGTCTGGTCTGGGGTTTGGTCTGGGGTCTGGTCTGGGGTCTGGTCTGGGGTCTGGTCTGGGGTTTGGTCTGGGGTTTGGTCTGGGGTTTCTGATGGCTCATCAGCGGTAGGGCCAAATCCAGAATCCCTGACTGTGATCGTCGGGACTTCTACAGAAGTAGCCGACTCTTCAGGCGGTCCAGGTGCACCAGGGACTTCTTTCTCCTCCTTTTCTTGCACATCTTCTGCTGACTGTGATGTAACCACAACTCTCGTCTCCGTGGTTACGTCCTCATCCTCAGTAGCTTCTCGAAGCTTGCTGCCTGATTCGGTTGGACCTGCAAAAACAGCCGCCTCCTGAGTCCCGGTCTCAGGTTCTGGGGAACCTGGTTCTGGAGAACCTGGTTCTGGGGAACCTGTGGCTGGCACTGCGTATGGCCCGGTCAGGGAGTGGTGCTCATAGGGTCCAGAAGCCTCCACTGTGTGCACAGAAAGCTCCACAGTCAGGGTCTCCTTGGGGGAGAACACGGGGGATTGAGCGGTGGTGGAATAACGGGGATCTGTGCTGAAGTGCGGCGTCACCAGGTCCAGATCCAGCAAAAGTTCCTCGATGAATCCGTCCGATGAGGATTCTTCGACAGCATGAACTTTAGTCATCTGTGAAGTTTCTCTGAATTCTTCGCCTTTTCCAACCGAGCCCTCTTGTTTAGTGTTTGGTGTTTCCATAGGGACCAGGTACTCGTCGGTGTCCACCTCCAGATCAGGTGGCGGGAGAACCTCAAGGCTGCCGTCCCCCCTGCTATAGGTGACGTCCGGCGATGCCGAAGTCTGCCAGAGGTCCGCTTCCTCGTCGTCTCCAGAGAAACCCGAGGAGCCGGATCGGTCCTCAGAGGGCTGAGGTTCGGCAGGTACGCTCGCCGGGGGGGGGTCCTCAGGACGGAGGGCGGGGTCTCCTGGCTCTATGCTGGGAGCGTTGCTGAGGAGAAATCCCTCGTCCTCCATGTTTCCTCGCCCTGTGGAGCAGAGAAGCACATGGTCAGGTTCATGGTTGGGATGAGAAGAACCAGCCTGAGATTAACCGTGTTCACAGGAAACCTGATAGGTTTTAGCTCGGCTTCATTACATCCATCACCTGCTGGAACAGGCGGCAAAGTTCATGGATTTTAAACAGCCATCCAACCAACCAACCATCCAACCAACCATCCAACCAACCATCCAACCAACCAACCATCCAACCAACCAACCATCCATCCAACCAACCAACCAACCAACCAACCAACCAACCATCCAACCAACCAACCAACCATCCAACCATCCAACCAACCAACCAACCAACCAACCATCCAACCAACCAACCATCCAACCAACCAACCATCCATCCATCCAACCATCCATCCAACCAACCAACCATCCAACCAACCATCCAACCAACCAACCATCCAACCAACCAACCAACCAACCAACCAACCATCCATCCATCCAACCAACCATCCAACCAACCAACCATCCATCCATCCAACCATCCAACCAACCATCCAGCCATCCAACCAACCATCCAACCAACCAACCATCCATCCAACCAACCAACCATCCAACCAACCATCCAACCAACCATCCAACCAACCAACCAACCAACCAACCAACCAACCATCCAACCAACCAACCATCCATCCAACCAACCAACCAACCAACCAACCATCCAACCAACCAACCAACCATCCAACCATCCAACCAACCAACCAACCAACCAACCATCCAACCAACCAACCATCCAACCAACCAACCATCCATCCATCCAACCATCCATCCAACCAACCAACCATCCAACCAACCATCCAACCAACCAACCATCCAACCAACCATCCAACCAACCAACCAACCAACCAACCAACCATCCAACCAACCATCCAACCAACCAACCAACCAACCAACCATCCATCCATCCAACCAACCATCCAACCAACCAACCATCCATCCAACCAACCAACCAACCAACCATCTAACCATCCAACCAACCATCCAACCATCCAACCAACCATCCAACCAACCATCCAACCAACCATCCATCCAACCAACCAACCAACCAACCAACCAACCAACCAACCAACCAACCAACCATCCATCCAACCAACCATCCAACCAACCAACCAACCAACCAACCAACCAACCATCCAACCAACCAACCAACCATCCAACCATCCAACCAACCAACCATCCAACCAACCATCCAACCAACCATCCAACCATTAAACCAACCAACCATCCAACCAACCAACCAACCGTGTTCACAGGAAACCTGACGGGTTTTAGCTCAGCTTCATTACATCCATAAAGTTCATGTACTTTAAACAGGACCTTCGTAAAAATGACAGAACTGTCAGCAGACCTGTCTTCTCCATTTTGAGACTCGCAGAGGCCCAAAATTCAATGACTGTCCTTCAGGCTTGATCACCTAAGGCGCTGCCACAGCGGAGGGCGTATGGTGATAAACAGCTGAAACGCCTGCTGATGTTGTGTGACACCACTGATGAATTAGTTCTGAAATTATTAAAGGGGAACTCCGGTATTTTCAATTCAATTTCAACTCATCGGAGTGGTTACTGGTGTGCACTGGTAATCCATATCAAATTTCGTGGCGAAAAGTTGCTTCTGTCGTGTTTTATTTGGCAGCTTGTTCATGCTCGCACTATTTTCTTACCGGTGGCGGAGTAATATCAACGAACATCCAGTACAAAATGTCAAATAAAACACGACAGAAGCAACTTTTCGCCACGAAATATGATATGGATTACCAGTGCACACCAGTAACCACTCCGGTGAGTTGATGATTTTGAAAACGGACGTTTATGGTGCTTTTACGGACCTTTTTGGACATGCGCATGACTTGCCGTTCTGAAGCAGGTTGAGAAGAATCAAAATTAGGCAAATACCGGAGACAGCAGTAAACATCAAAAAAGCGGTGAGGGGGGTTCTAAAACACTGCAGACGACTCAGAAAAGAGGCTTAATGTTGAAAATACCTCAGTTCCCCTTTAATAATAACTAGCTTAGCTTCCTGGTAGAATGGAAATGCAGCTAGCATCTCCAGGCTAACAGCGTTACAAAACCTCAACAAAAGGCCACAATACAGAATTCCAGATTTATGAAGAGGGATTAATCGCTCTCCCAGTGTGCATGCTCACAATCCTGCAAGATAACTGGCTGCTGGTTTCTATGTTCTCATGATACAGGATTACATCACAGGAATGACTTCAGCGACGGGTTCATCCACAGCCAAATGGAAATGACTGACCTACAGTTATCAGATTAAAAAGCTTGTGTGAAAAATGATGACACCTTGGACACTTTTCCACTTTTGACACAGGACCCAGAGGCTTCCAGTTTATTGAGTCAACTGTTTAATAAGTTAATAACTGCAACCAGAATGGTGTACATACATAACCTTTCCCTTTCACTGAACCCTAAGGTAACAGGAACATGTTGGATCACAGGACTACACGCCCAAATTGGGGTACGAGCCCCATTTTGAAAAATGAATTTTGAATTAATATTTTTTAATAAATTCATAATCCCAACAATTGTTGGGATGTATATAATGTATATAACCTTTCCCTGTCACTGAACTCTAACCCTAAAGTAACAGGACCAGGCTTTGTCACAGGACTGCACGCCGAACCATAAGTCGGGATGTACAAGCCACACCAAACTCCATGGTGACTGAACAGGAGTCTGAACTGAAAAGTCATGTAGGAGGGGAGCCACTGAGTTATAAACTCCTAATACCTAACCCTAACCCTAACCCACTGAGTTATAAACTCCTCATACCTAACCCTAACCCTAACCCACTGAGTTATAAACTCCTAATACCTAACCCTAACCCGCTGAGTTATAAACTCCTAATACCTAACCCTAACCCTAACCCACTGAGTTATAAACTCCTCATACCTAACCCTAACCCACTGAGTTATAAACTCCTAATACCTAACCCTAACCCTAACCCACTGAGTTATAAACTCCTAATACCTAACCCTAACCCGCTGAGTTATAAACTCCTAATACCTAACCCTAACCCTACTTTTAAAGTCAGGTAACCCAGAAAGAAATATTTGTAATTTTTTATCTAATTGCATTTCTGGAATCTGATGCAACGCAACCATATGAAGCTCTTTAGTTGTTAAACTGTTTATTATCTTAATGCTTCAGAGCTGGAATACTGGCTGAGACCTTGTGCCGCAGCATTAAACTGAATCCTGTTTAACACTTTGGTTCAGCCGACTCTCACCTGGAGAATATTTCCAGGATTAAAAGACTCTGAGAGGTTCAGAAAAGCTGCTCCGGGCAGTTATCTCCAGCAGACCTGGCGACTGGAACAGAGTATTTCCTGCTCAGGTTCTACAGTTTTTAAAGCTTCAAACGGCTTCTGAACCTTCAGGAACAGCTTTACGTTCTGTCCTCAGAGTCAGAGCCAAACCCGGAGAAGCTGCTTTCAGCTTTCAGGGAGCAGCTAAAGAGGAACAAACTCAGATAACTGCAGGTCGGACTCAACTCTTCTGCCTTTAAATCAAGCCTGAAGACCTCCTTTCTGCCACAGAACGGTTCTTAATGCCTTTATCACTCTGAATCCCTGTGTTGTTGGACTGTGCAGCACAGATTAATCTGTCTGGCCTCAGGCTCACAGCCAGCGGAGCTGAGATGCTGACTGTTTTATAACAGGATGCAGGTGCTGCTCATGACTTCATGGCTTTTCTTTACAGGGAGGTATTATTCACCGTCTTTAGCCGCTGGCTCCAGGCTGAGGGTCTTTTCCGGGAACTCGGCTGAAGGCGGCGGAGCCGTCCTCTCCTCCAACATGAAGACGTCGTTTTCGCTGACATCTTCGCTCTGAGGACCTTTCAACTGGTTCAAGGTGTCGAAGAGAAAGTCTTCCTTCTTCAAGAAGACGTCGCCGGCCTCCGCCTCGTGGCTCGGAGCGTCGGGAGGCTTCTCTGACGCCAGGATGTTACCCTGAAAACAGGGAGGTTACTGGCTTTGTGCCCATTTCACATGGAAGACCACATGTTGGGCTCCTCTTTAATAATCTGACAGTTTTCTGAGGTCTTATTGAGATTTTTGAGACAGACTTTGATCTAAATACCTGTTGGTTCTCTCTGTTGATCCCCGAGGGAAATAGTTTAGCATGTAGCTGTAAGCTAGCAGCAGATGCTATCTTACAGCTACATGCTAAACTGTTGATCCCAGAGGGAAACAGGTTAGCATGTAGCTGTAAGCTAGCAGCAGATGCTATCTTACAGCTACATGCTAAACTATTGATCCCAGAGGGAAATACATAGATAGATTTTATTAAAGACTCGTAGTCCAGATCACATAGAAAAACAATCAATAATAAAAGTACATAAAAAAGAATAAAACAAAATATATAATAATAATAAAAAACACTTTTAGGAGACAATCATACCAATGATAAACTATTGATCCCAGAGGGAAACAGGTTAGCATGTAGCTGGAAGCTAGCAGCAGATGCTAGCTTACAGCTACATGCTAAACTATTGATCCCAGAGGAAAACAGGTTAGCATGAAGCCGTAAGCTAGCAGCAGTTGCTAGCTAGCAGCAGATGCTAGCTTACAGCTACATGCTAAACTATTGATCCCAGAGGAAAACAGGTTAGCATGTAGCTGTAAGCTAGCAGCAGATGCTAGCAAACAATGCTTTCTCATCAGCAGTGATGGACCAAGCCGGAGATGTACGCAGCTCGTAGCATGTGTTAGCATGTGTTAACGTTAATTACTGTGTCAGACACCCTGATAAATGCTCCCAGGAACAGGGAAAAGGCTTCTTTTTTTTTACAGAATACTCCAACCCTCACCTTTAATCTGGATTAAACTTCCATCCATTCAGAGTCGGACAGACCTTTGGAACCCTAAAATCTACTGAAACTACTTTTAGTTTGAATGAATTCTAACATATTAGATCGGTGCCTTTACGGTGGACTCTGCATCAAATCTGTCCAGATGTTTCAGGCTCTTTTGTCTGCTGCAGAAATCGGCCTTTTTTCATGCCGTTTCACTGGGAAAAGGAATCTCTGTGAAGCCGTTAAACAGCTGAGCCTCACCAGGTCCTCGTAGGCGTCGGCCGGCTGACTCGTGGGCTTCACCGGAGGCAACACGTTCTCATCTGTGGAAGGAGGACAGACATGTTGTGGTAATCATTGTGAGGAACATCTGGATGTTGTGGTAATCATTGTGAGGAACATCTGGATGTTGTGGTAATCATTGTGATGAACATCTGGATGTTGTGGTAATCATTGTGAGGAACATCTGGATGTTGTGGTAATCATTGTGATGAACATCTGGATGTTGTGGTAATCATTGTGATGAACATCTGGATGTTGTGGTAATCAGTGTGATGAACAGCTGGTAATCATTGTGATGAACATCTGGATGTTGTGGTAATCAGTGTGATGAACATCTGGATGTTGTGGTAATCATTGTGATGAACATCTGGATGTTGTGGTAATCATTGTGATGAACATCTGGATGTTGTGGTAATCAGTGTGATGAACATCTGGATGTTGTGGTAATCAGTGTGATGAACATCTGGATGTTGTATTAATCATTGTGAGGAACATCTGGATGTGGTAATCAGTGTGATGAACAGCTGGTAATCATTGTGATGAACATCTGGATGTTGTGGTAATCATTGTGAGGAACATCTGGATGTTGTGGTAATCATTGTGATGAACATCTGGTAATCAGTGCGATGAACATCTGGATGTTGTATTAATCATTGTGAGGAACATCTGGATGTTGTGGCAATCAGTGTGATGAACATCTGGATGTTGTGGTAATCAGTGTGAGGAACATCTGGATGTTGTGGCAATCAGTGTGATGAACATCTGGATGTTGTGGTAATCAGTGTGAGGAACATCTGGATGTTGTGGCAATCAGTGTGATGAACATCTGGATGTTGTGGTAATCAGTGTGATGAACATCTGGATGTTGTGGTAATCAGTGTGATGAACATCTGGATGTTGTGGTAATCATTGTGATGAACATCTGGATGTTGTGGTAATCATTGTGATGAACATCTGGATGTTGTGGCAATCAGTGTGATGAACATCTGGATGTTGTGGTAATCAGTGTGAGGAACATCTGGATGTTGTGGCAATCAGTGTGATGAACATCTGGATGTTGTGGTAATCAGTGTGATGAACATCTGGATGTTGTGGTAATCAGTGTGATGAACATCTGGATGTTGTGGTAATCAGTGTGATGAACATCTGGTAATCATTTCGAGGAACATCTGGATGTTGTAGTAATCAGTGTGATGAACATCTGGATGTTGTTGTAATCAGTGTGATGAACATCTGGATGTTGTGGTAATTAGTGTGATGAACATCTGGATGTTGTGGTAATCAGTGTGATGAACATCTGGATGTTGTGGTAATCATTGTGAGGAACATCTGGATGTTGTGGTAATCATTGTGATGAACATCTGGATGTTGTAGTAATCATTGTGAGGAACATCTGGATGTTGTGGTAATCATTGTGATGAACATCTGGTAATCATTGTGATGAACATCTGGATGTTGTGGTAATCAGTGTGATGAACATCTGGATGTTGTGGTAATCATTGTGAGGAACATCTGGATGTTGTGGTAATCAGTGTGAGGAACATCTGGATGTTGTGGTAATCAGTGTGATGAACATCTGGATGTGTGCGGGGCGGGGTTAACGCACCGGTGTCCAGGCTGCTGTTGCTCAGGAAGCCGTCCCTGTGCAGCGCCTCAGTGATGTAGTTACGGAAGTCGGTGATGGTGTAGATGACGGTGGGCTGCTCGGCCGGCCCGGCGTAGTTCCGCTCCACCAGGTTGTTCTGCAGGGTGATGAAGTCCAGCGTGTCGTTGGCCACGCCCCCGCCGCCCACCTCCACCTCCAGAGTGATGGCGTAGTGCACCTGCACCACCAGGCCGCTGGGGGGCAGAGGGGCAGTTAGGGGGCAGTTTGTTTCAGGGGGGAGCAGCAGAGGGGCAGTTAGCTTCAGGACTTTAGGAAAAGGGATCCATGAAAGACCCGATAACAATAATCAGAGAAATGATCAGAGAAATGATCAGAGAAATGATCAGTGAAATAATCAGTGAAATAATTAGAGAAATGATCAGAGAAATGATCAGAGAAATAATCAGGAAAACAACGTGAAGGACCAAAAACTGTGGAAAATAACACAGAAACACTTTTATCAGGACACGATGAAGAAAGAATGGAACGAATAATCTGGAAATAATCAAGAGTTCATTCACAAAATGTAAAGAATCATCTAAAATATTAAGAGATTTAAATATTAAGGAAATAATTAAATAATTCAGAAATAATCCACCAGTTATACGGAAGCCAAAAAGAAGTCCTGAAATCTGATTAATTAAACTGGTTCCAGGAGGCCAGCTGCTGTTCTGATCCCAGCTGCTGTTCTGATCCCAGCTGCTGTTCTGATCCCAGCTGCTGTTCTGATCCCAGCTGCTGTTCTGATCCCAGCAGCTGTTCTGATCCCAGCTGCTGTTCTGATCCCAGCAGCTGTTCTGATCCCAGCTGTTCTGAGCCCAGCTGCTGTTCTGATCCCAGCTGCTGTTCTGATCCCAGCTGCTGTTCTGATCCCAGCTGTTCTGAGCCCAGCTGCTGTTCTGATCCCAGCTGCTGTTCTGATCCCAGCTGCTGTTCTGATCCCAGCTGCTGTTCTGAGCCCAGCTGCTGTTCTGATCCCAGCTGCTGTTCTGAGCCCAGCTGCTGTTCTGATCCCAGCTGCTGTTCTGATCCCAGCTGTTCTGAGGCCAGCTGCTGTTCTGATCCCAGCTGCTGTTCTGATCCCAGCTGCTGTTCTGATCCCAGCTGTTCTGAGCCCAGCTGCTGTTCTGATCCCAGCTGCTGTTCTGATCCCAGCTGTTCTGAGCCCAGCTGCTGTTCTGAGCCCAGCTGCTGTTCTGATCCCAGCTGCTCTGATCCCAGCTGCTGTTCTGATCCCAGCTGCTGTTCTGATCCCAGCTGTTCTGATCCCAGCTGATGTTCTGATCCCAGCTGCTGTTCTGATCCCAGCTGCTGTTCTGATCCCAGCTGTTCTGATCCCAGCTGCTGTTCTGATCCCAGCTGTTCTGAGCCCAGCTGCTGTTCTGATCCCAGCTGCTGTTCTGAGCCCAGCTGCTGTTCTGATCCCAGCTGCTGTTCTGATCCCAGCTGTTCTGATCCCAGCTGATGTTCTGATCCCAGCTGCTGTTCTGATCCCAGCTGCTGTTCTGATCCCAGCTGTTCTGATCCCAGCTGCTGTTCTGATCCCAGCTGCTGTTCTGAGCCCAGCTGCTGTTCTGATCCCAGCTGCTGTTCTGATCCCAGCTGCTGTTCTGATCCCAGCTGCTGTTCTGATCCCAGCTGCTGTTCTGATCCCAGCTGTTCTGATCCCAGCTGTTGTTCTGATCCCAGCTGCTGTTCTGATCCCAGCTGCTGTTCTGAGCCCAGCTGCTGTTCTGATCCCAGCTGCTGTTCTGATCCCAGCTGCTGTTCTGAGCCCAGCTGCTGTTCTGATCCCAGCTGCTGTTCTGATCCCAGCTGTTGTTCTGATCCCAGCTGCTGTTCTGATCCCAGCTGATGTTCTGATCCCAGCTGCTGTTCTGATCCCAGCTGCTGTTCTGATCCCAGCTGTTCTGATCCCAGCTGCTGTTCTGATCCCAGCTGCTGTTCTGAGCCCAGCTGCTGTTCTGATCCCAGCTGTTCTGATCCCAGCTGCTGTTCTGATCCCAGCTGCTGTTCTGATCCCAGCTGCTGTTCTGAGCCCAGCTGCTGTTCTGAGCCCAGCTGCTGTTCTGAGCCCAGCTGCTGTTCTGATCCCAGCTGCTGTTCTGATCCCAGCTGTTCTGATCCCAGCTGATGTTCTGATCCCAGCTGCTGTTCTGATCCCAGCTGCTGTTCTGATCCCAGCTGTTCTGATCCCAGCTGCTGTTCTGATCCCAGCTGCTGTTCTGAGCCCAGCTGCTGTTCTGAGCCCAGCTGCTGTTCTGATCCCAGCTGCTGTTCTGATCCCAGCTGCTGTTCTGATCCCAGCTGTTCTGATCCCAGCTGCTGTTCTGATCCCAGCTGTTCTGATCCCAGCTGCTGTTCTGATCCCAGCTGTTCTGATCCCAGCTGCTGTTCTGATCCCAGCTGCTGTTCTGATCCCAGCTGCTGTTCTGATCCCAGCTGCTGTTCTGATCCCAGCTGCTGTTCTGATCCCAGCTGTTCTGATCCCAGCTGCTGTTCTGATCCCAGCTGTTCTGATCCCAGCTGCTGTTCTGATCCCAGCTGCTGTTCTGATCCCAGCTGCTGTTCTGATCCCAGCTGCTGTTCTGAGCCCAGCTGCTGTTCTGATCCCAGCTGCTGTTCTGATCCCAGCTGTTCTGATCCCAGCTGCTGTTCTGATCCCAGCTGCTGTTCTGAGCCCAGCTGCTGTTCTGATCCCAGCTGCTGTTCTGATCCCAGCTGATGTTCTGATCCCAGCTGCTGTTCTGATCCCAGCTGCTGTTCTGATCCCAGCTGATGTTCTGATCCCAGCTGCTGTTCTGATCCCAGCTGCTGTTCTGAGCCAGGCTGCTGTTCTGATCCCAGCTGTTCTGATCCCAGCTGCTGTTCTGATCCCAGCTGTTCTGATCCCAGCTGATGTTCTGATCCCAGCTGCTGTTCTGATCCCAGCTGCTGTTCTGATCCCAGCTGTTCTGATCCCAGCTGCTGTTCTGATCCCAGCTGCTGTTCTGAGCCCAGCTGCTGTTCTGATCCCAGCTGCTGTTCTGATCCCAGCTGCTGTTCTGATCCCAGCTGATGTTCTGATCCCAGCTGCTGTTCTGATCCCAGCTGCTGTTCTGAGCCAGGCTGCTGTTCTGATCCCAGCTGTTCTGATCCCAGCTGCTGTTCTGATCCCAGCTGTTCTGAGCCCAGCTGCTGTTCTGATCCCAGCTGCTGTTCTGATCCCAGCTGCTGTTCTGAGCCCAGCTGCTGTTCTGATCCCAGCTGTTCTGATCCCAGCTGTTGTTCTGATCCCAGCTGCTGTTCTGATCCCAGCTGCTGTTCTGAGCCCAGCTGCTGTTCTGATCCCAGCTGCTGTTCTGATCCCAGCTGCTGTTCTGAGCCCAGCTGCTGTTCTGATCCCAGCTGCTGTTCTGATCCCAGCTGTTGTTCTGATCCCAGCTGCTGTTCTGATCCCAGCTGATGTTCTGATCCCAGCTGCTGTTCTGATCCCAGCTGCTGTTCTGATCCCAGCTGTTCTGATCCCAGCTGCTGTTCTGATCCCAGCTGCTGTTCTGAGCCCAGCTGCTGTTCTGATCCCAGCTGTTCTGATCCCAGCTGCTGTTCTGATCCCAGCTGCTGTTCTGATCCCAGCTGCTGTTCTGAGCCCAGCTGCTGTTCTGAGCCCAGCTGCTGTTCTGAGCCCAGCTGCTGTTCTGATCCCAGCTGCTGTTCTGATCCCAGCTGTTCTGATCCCAGCTGATGTTCTGATCCCAGCTGCTGTTCTGATCCCAGCTGCTGTTCTGATCCCAGCTGTTCTGATCCCAGCTGCTGTTCTGATCCCAGCTGCTGTTCTGAGCCCAGCTGCTGTTCTGAGCCCAGCTGCTGTTCTGATCCCAGCTGCTGTTCTGATCCCAGCTGCTGTTCTGATCCCAGCTGTTCTGATCCCAGCTGCTGTTCTGATCCCAGCTGTTCTGATCCCAGCTGCTGTTCTGATCCCAGCTGTTCTGATCCCAGCTGCTGTTCTGATCCCAGCTGCTGTTCTGATCCCAGCTGCTGTTCTGATCCCAGCTGCTGTTCTGATCCCAGCTGCTGTTCTGATCCCAGCTGTTCTGATCCCAGCTGCTGTTCTGATCCCAGCTGTTCTGATCCCAGCTGCTGTTCTGATCCCAGCTGCTGTTCTGATCCCAGCTGCTGTTCTGATCCCAGCTGCTGTTCTGAGCCCAGCTGCTGTTCTGATCCCAGCTGCTGTTCTGATCCCAGCTGTTCTGATCCCAGCTGCTGTTCTGATCCCAGCTGCTGTTCTGAGCCCAGCTGCTGTTCTGATCCCAGCTGCTGTTCTGATCCCAGCTGATGTTCTGATCCCAGCTGCTGTTCTGATCCCAGCTGCTGTTCTGATCCCAGCTGATGTTCTGATCCCAGCTGCTGTTCTGATCCCAGCTGCTGTTCTGAGCCAGGCTGCTGTTCTGATCCCAGCTGTTCTGATCCCAGCTGCTGTTCTGATCCCAGCTGTTCTGATCCCAGCTGATGTTCTGATCCCAGCTGCTGTTCTGATCCCAGCTGCTGTTCTGATCCCAGCTGTTCTGATCCCAGCTGCTGTTCTGATCCCAGCTGCTGTTCTGATCCCAGCTGCTGTTCTGATCCCAGCTGCTGTTCTGATCCCAGCTGATGTTCTGATCCCAGCTGCTGTTCTGATCCCAGCTGCTGTTCTGAGCCAGGCTGCTGTTCTGATCCCAGCTGTTCTGATCCCAGCTGCTGTTCTGATCCCAGCTGTTCTGAGCCCAGCTGCTGTTCTGATCCCAGCTGCTGTTCTGATCCCAGCTGCTGTTCTGAGCCCAGCTGCTGTTCTGATCCCAGCTGTTCTGATCCCAGCTGCTGTTCTGATCCCAGCTGATGTTCTGATCCCAGCTGCTGTTCTGATCCCAGCTGCTGTTCTGAGCCAGGCTGCTGTTCTGATCCCAGCTGTTCTGAGCCAGGCTGCTGTTCTGATCCCAGCTGTTCTGATCCCAGCTGCTGTTCTGAGCCCAGCTGCTGTTCTGATCCCAGCTGCTGTTCTGATCCCAGCTGCTGTTCTGATCCCAGCTGTTCTGATCCCAGCTGCTGTTCTGAGCCCAGCTGCTGTTCTGAGCCCAGCTGCTGTTCTGATCCCAGCTGCTGTTCTGATCCCAGCTGCTGTTCTGAGCCCAGCTGCTGTTCTGATCCCAGCTGCTGTTCTGAGCCCAGCTGCTGTTCTGAGCCCAGCTGCTGTTCTGAGCCCAGCTGCTGTTCTGAGCCCAGCTGCTGTTCTGATCCCAGCTGCTGTTCTGAGCCCAGCTGCTGTTCTGAGCCCAGCTGCTGTTCTGATCCCAGCTGCTGTTCTGATCCCAGCTGCTGTTCTGAGCCCAGCTGCTGTTCTGATCCCAGCTGCTGTTCTGATCCCAGCTGCTGTTCTGATCCCAGCTGCTGTTCTGATCCCAGCTGCTGTTCTGATCCCAGCTGCTGTTCTGATCCCAGCTGCTGTTCTGAGCCCAGCTGCTGTTCTGATCCCAGCTGCTGTTCTGAGCCCAGCTGCTGTTCTGATCCCAGCTGTTCTGATCCCAGCTGCTGTTCTGAGCCCAGCTGCTGTTCTGATCCCAGCTGCTGTTCTGAGCCCAGCTGCTGTTCTGAGCCCAGCTGCTGTTCTGAGCCCAGCTGCTGTTCTGATCCCAGCTGCTGTTCTGAACCCAGCTGCTGTTCTGAGCCCAGCTGCTGTTCTGAGCCCAGCTGCTGTTCTGAGCCCAGCTGTTCTGAGCCCAGCTGTTCTGATCCCAGCTGCTGTTCTGAGCCCAGCTGTTCTGAGCCCAGCTGTTCTGAGCCCAGCTGCTGTTCTGATCCCAGCTGCTGTTCTGATCCCAGCTGTTCTGATCCCAGCTGCTGTTCTGATCCCAGCTGCTGTTCTGATCCCAGCTGTTCTGATCCCAGCTGATGTTCTGATCCCAGCTGCTGTTCTGATCCCAGCTGCTGTTCTGATCCCAGCTGCTGTTCTGAGCCCAGCTGCTGTTCTGAGCCCAGCTGCTGTTCTGATCCCAGCTGCTGTTCTGATCCCAGCTGTTCTGATCCCAGCTGATGTTCTGATCCCAGCTGCTGTTCTGATCCCAGCTGCTGTTCTGATCCCAGCTGTTCTGATCCCAGCTGCTGTTCTGATCCCAGCTGCTGTTCTGAGCCCAGCTGCTGTTCTGAGCCCAGCTGCTGTTCTGATCCCAGCTGCTGTTCTGATCCCAGCTGATGTTCTGATCCCAGCTGCTGTTCTGATCCCAGCTGCTGTTCTGATCCCAGCTGTTCTGATCCCAGCTGCTGTTCTGATCCCAGCTGCTGTTCTGATCCCAGCTGATGTTCTGATCCCAGCTGCTGTTCTGATCCCAGCTGCTGTTCTGATCCCAGCTGTTCTGATCCCAGCTGCTGTTCTGATCCCAGCTGCTGTTCTGATCCCAGCTGCTGTTCTGAGCCCAGCTGCTGTTCTGATCCCAGCTGCTGTTCTGATCCCAGCTGTTGTTCTGATCCCAGCTGTTCTGATCCCAGCTGCTGTTCTGATCCCAGCTGCTGTTCTGATCCCAGCTGCTGTTCTGATCCCAGCTGATGTTCTGATCCCAGCTGCTGTTCTGATCCCAGCTGCTGTTCTGATCCCAGCTGTTCTGATCCCAGCTGCTGTTCTGATCCCAGCTGCTGTTCTGAGCCCAGCTGCTGTTCTGATCCCAGCTGTTCTGATCCCAGCTGCTGTTCTGATCCCAGCTGCTGTTCTGATCCCAGCTGCTGTTCTGAGCCCAGCTGCTGTTCTGATCCCAGCTGCTGTTCTGATCCCAGCTGTTCTGATCCCAGCTGATGTTCTGATCCCAGCTGCTGTTCTGATCCCAGCTGCTGTTCTGATCCCAGCTGTTCTGATCCCAGCTGCTGTTCTGATCCCAGCTGCTGTTCTGAGCCCAGCTGCTGTTCTGAGCCCAGCTGCTGTTCTGATCCCAGCTGCTGTTCTGATCCCAGCTGCTGTTCTGATCCCAGCTGTTCTGATCCCAGCTGCTGTTCTGATCCCAGCTGTTCTGATCCCAGCTGCTGTTCTGATCCCAGCTGTTCTGATCCCAGCTGCTGTTCTGATCCCAGCTGCTGTTCTGAGCCCAGCTGCTGTTCTGAGCCCAGCTGCTGTTCTGATCCCAGCTGCTGTTCTGATCCCAGCTGCTGTTCTGAGCCCAGCTGCTGTTCTGATCCCAGCTGCTGTTCTGATCCCAGCTGCTGTTCTGATCCCAGCTGCTGTTCTGATCCCAGCTGTTCTGATCCCAGCTGCTGTTCTGATCCCAGCTGTTCTGATCCCAGCTGCTGTTCTGATCCCAGCTGCTGTTCTGATCCCAGCTGTTCTGATCCCAGCTGCTGTTCTGATCCCAGCTGCTGTTCTGATCCCAGCTGCTGTTCTGATCCCAGCTGCTGTTCTGATCCCAGCTGCTGTTCTGAGCCCAGCTGCTGTTCTGATCCCAGCTGCTGTTCTGATCCCAGCTGATGTTCTGATCCCAGCTGCTGTTCTGATCCCAGCTGCTGTTCTGATCCCAGCTGATGTTCTGATCCCAGCTGCTGTTCTGATCCCAGCTGCTGTTCTGAGCCAGGCTGCTGTTCTGATCCCAGCTGTTCTGATCCCAGCTGCTGTTCTGATCCCAGCTGTTCTGATCCCAGCTGCTGTTCTGAGCCCAGCTGCTGTTCTGATCCCAGCTGCTGTTCTGATCCCAGCTGTTCTGATCCCAGCTGCTGTTCTGATCCCAGCTGCTGTTCTGATCCCAGCTGTTCTGATCCCAGCTGCTGTTCTGATCCCAGCTGCTGTTCTGAGCCCAGCTGCTGTTCTGATCCCAGCTGCTGTTCTGATCCCAGCTGCTGTTCTGATCCCAGCTGATGTTCTGATCCCAGCTGCTGTTCTGATCCCAGCTGCTGTTCTGAGCCAGGCTGCTGTTCTGATCCCAGCTGTTCTGATCCCAGCTGCTGTTCTGATCCCAGCTGTTCTGAGCCCAGCTGCTGTTCTGATCCCAGCTGCTGTTCTGATCCCAGCTGCTGTTCTGAGCCCAGCTGCTGTTCTGATCCCAGCTGTTCTGATCCCAGCTGCTGTTCTGATCCCAGCTGATGTTCTGATCCCAGCTGCTGTTCTGATCCCAGCTGCTGTTCTGAGCCAGGCTGCTGTTCTGATCCCAGCTGTTCTGAGCCAGGCTGCTGTTCTGATCCCAGCTGTTCTGATCCCAGCTGCTGTTCTGAGCCCAGCTGCTGTTCTGATCCCAGCTGTTCTGATCCCAGCTGCTGTTCTGAGCCCAGCTGCTGTTCTGATCCCAGCTGCTGTTCTGATCCCAGCTGCTGTTCTGATCCCAGCTGCTGTTCTGATCCCAGCTGCTGTTCTGATCCCAGCTGTTCTGAGCCCAGCTGTTCTGATCCCAGCTGCTGTTCTGATCCCAGCTGCTGTTCTGAGCCCAGCTGCTGTTCTGAGCCCAGCTGCTGTTCTGAGCCCAGCTGTTCTGATCCCAGCTGCTGTTCTGATCCCAGCTGTTCTGATCCCAGCTGCTGTTCTGATCCCAGCTGCTGTTCTGAGCCCAGCTGCTGTTCTGAGCCCAGCTGCTGTTCTGAGCCCAGCTGCTGTTCTGATCCCAGCTGCTGTTCTGATCCCAGCTGCTGTTCTGAGCCCAGCTGTTCTGAGCCCAGCTGCTGTTCTGAGCCCAGCTGTTCTGATCCCAGCTGCTGTTCTGATCCCAGCTGCTGTTCTGATCCCAGCTGCTGTTCTGATCCCAGCTGCTGTTCTGAGCCCAGCTGCTGTTCTGAGCCCAGCTGCTGTTCTGAGCCCAGCTGCTGTTCTGAGCCCAGCTGTTCTGATCCCAGCTGCTGTTCTGATCCCAGCTGCTGTTCTTATCCCAGCTGCTGTTCTGATCCCAGCTGCTGTTCTGATCCCAGCTGCTGTTCTGAACCCAGCTGCTGTTCTGATCCCAGCTGCTGTTCTGAACCCAGCTGCTGTTCTGAGCCCAGCTGCTGTTCTGAGCCAGGCTGCTGTTCTGATCCCAGCTGCTGTTCTGATCCCAGCTGCTGTTCTGAACCCAGCTGCTGTTCTGATCCCAGCTGCTGTTCTGAGCCCAGCTGCTGTTCTGATCCCAGCTGCTGTTCTGAGCCCAGCTGGTTTGCTTCTGAACTCTCCTGAAACAAACCAAACCTGCAGCTCTGAGCTCTGCTCGGGTCAGCAGGTTTTAAAAGGTCGAAGTGAATCTGACACGCAGGGTTAGCGGGTCTGTGGGGGTGTTCCTATCGGGAGGCTTTAACAGTAATCCTGCGGCTGACTTATCTCATTTAAGAGTTGATTAACCATTGTTAAGGACTTAATGCAGAGAGACGGGCAGCAGGCGGGTGGAAGGGCGACAGGATCCCAGCCATGTGGTGGATCCCAACCAGCAGATCTGTGCTGGATCCCAACCACCAGATATGTGGTTTTCAATAAAACCTCCTGAAAACCAGTAAAACCTACAGAAAAGCTTCCTGAAAAACAGTAAAACCTTCTGAAAACCAGTAAAACGTCCTGTAAACCAGTAAAACCTCCAGAAAAGCTTCCTGAAAACCAGTAAAAACCTACAGAAAAGCTTCCTGAAAACCAGTAAAACCTCCAGAAAAGCCTCCTGTAAACCAGTAAAACCTACAGAAAAGCCTCCTGAAAACCAGTAAAACCTCCAGAAAAGCCTCCTGAAAACCAGTAAAAACCTACAGAAAAGCTTCCTGAAAACCAGTAAAAACCTACAGAAAAGCTTCCTGAAAACCAGTAAAAACCTACAGAAAAGCCTCCTGAAAACCTCCTGAAAACCAGTAAAAACCTACAGAAAAGCCTCCTGAAAACCAGTAAAAACCTACAGAAAAGCTTCCTGAAAACCAGTAAAAACCTACAGAAAAGCTTCCTGAAAACCAGTAAAAACCTACAGAAAAGCCTCCTGAAAACCTCCTGAAAACCAGTAAAAACCTACAGAAAAGCCTCCTGAAAAACCTCCTGTAAACCAGTAAAACTTCCTGTAAACCAGTAAAACCTCCTGTAAACCAGTAGAACCAGTAGGAAAGCTGGCAGAACTTACCGCTCCAGGTCCTTCTGGGGCCTGAAAACACAAAGAAAACAGAACATGAATGAATAGTAATCTGTTTGGGAGAAACTATGAACTTTTTAATCCCTTTGACAAACATTTAGGACTAAACGGCCAAAGTTTATCATGAATTTACATAAAGCAGGACAACAAAAACCTTTTAAGGTCCCTTAAAGATCTCTGAACTCTGTCTAAATGGATCTGTACCTGAATTCAATGATATATACGTTCTTGAAGCCCGGCAGCCTCTCGAAGGCGTCTTCAGCCTGGAAGCAAAGCCAGAGAAGAGAAAGTCTTTAGTTTAACCTCTGGAGCTCTGCGGTTTGACTCCACCAAACCGGAAAATATCTCAGAAGGGTTAGGGTTGGGTTGGGTTGGGTTAGGGTTAGGGTTGGGTTGGGTAGGTTAGGGTAGGGTTGGGTTGGGTAGGTTAGGGTTAGGGTTAGGGTTGGGTTGGGTAGGTTAGGGTAGGGTTGGGTTGGGTTAGGGTAGGGTAGGGTAGGGTAGGGTAGGGTTGGGTTGGGTTGGGTTAGGGTTAGGGTTAGGTTAAGGTTAGGTTAGGTTGGGTTGGGTAGGTTGGGGTAGGGTAGGGTTGGGTTAGGGTAGGGTTGGGTTGGGTTAGGGTTAGGGTTAGGTTAAGGTTAGGTTAGGTTGGGTTGGGTTGGGTTGGGTTGGGTAGGGTTGGGTTGGGTAGGGTTGGGTTGGGTTGGGTTGGGTTAGGTAGGGTAGGGTAGGGTGGGGTGGGGTGGGGTGGGGTGGGGTAGGGTAGGGTAGGGTTGGGTTGGGTTGGGTAGGGTTGGGTTGGGTTGGGTTGGGTAGGGTTGGGTTGGGTTGGGTTAGGTTAGGTAGGGTAGGGTAGGTTAGGGTAGGGTGGGGTGGGGTGGGGTGGGGTGGGGTAGGGTTGGGTTGGGTTGGGTTGGGTTGGGTAGGGTAGGGTAGGGTGGGGTGGGGTGGGGTGGGGTGGGGTAGGGTAGGGTTGGGTTGGGTTGGGTTGGGTAGGGTTGGGTTGGGTTGGGTTGGGTAGGGTAGGGTTGGGTTGGGTTGGGTAGGGTGGGGTGGGGTGGGGTTGGGTAGGGTTGGGTTGGGTTGGGTTGGGTTGGGTTAGGTTAGGTTAGGGTTAGGGTTAACCCTAGGAGTCACACAGGTTCAGAGTCAGAGATGTTTTATCTCGTTTGGTTTACAAATCCCAGAACGGTTTAGGGCCAAAATACATCTGTGATATGTTCAGAGAATATAAAGCCAGCAGAGCTCTTAGATCCAAGGACTCAGGTCAGCTGGTCCAGTCCAGAGTCCAGACTAAACATGGAGAAGCAGCATTTAGCTGTTATGCTGCAAACAAGTGGAACAAACTGCCAGTGGAGATTAAACTTTCACCCAATGGAGACATTTTTAAATCCAGGTTAAAAACATTTCTGTTCTCATGTGTCTATGCATGAAATCTTCACGATATCTTTGAACTTATCTGGACTGTTGCTTGTTTTCAAATTCATTTAAAGGACGTTTTTTTGACATTGGGCCCTTGATTTCACATTATAACATGATGTTCTACTCACCCCTGCTTGTTGTTGAACATTTGGAGCTGTTCCGAAGATATTCGAGAGGCGTCTGGCTGCTCTCTTGAGATATTCGGCCATGAAACGGTTTCCTATGGGCAACGTTATACAGGCACAAACTATGCTGTTTACAATTTATTAATTACTGTACACTAGCATTGATAACGTGGAGGTGCGTCGCTTACTTAAAAAAATCCGGGTTACTGTAATTTTGAATTTTTGTCGTAAAGTGGGTGTTACTGACGTCATCGTCGTGCTACTACCACAGACGGCCCACAGACCTGCTGCCTATTTATTCATTCGGCTAAAATTCAAAATTACAGTAACCCGGATTTTTTTAAGTAAGCGACGCACCTCCACGTTATCAGTGCTAGTGTACAGTAATTAATAAATTGTAAACAGCATAGTTTGTGCCTGTACAACGTTGCCCATAGGAAACCGTTTCATGGCCGAATATCTCAAGAGAGCAGCCAGACGCCTCTCGAATATCTTCGGAACAGCTCCAAATGACCAACAACAAGCAGGGGTGAGTAGAACATCATGTTCTAATGTGAAATCAAGGGCCCAATGTCAAAAAAACGGTCTTGTCCTTTAAATGATTTTATTTGTTTCTCTTTATGTTCTTTTATGTATTTTTAATGCTTCTTACACTCCTTGCTGCAATGCTTTTATTTTATGTGAAGCACTTTGAATTGTTTGTACATGAAATGTGCTACAAATAAATTTGATTTGATTTGATATGATTTAGTTTCGGAGTCATGATGGTTGAGAGATGGTTCTGGGTCAGGATCAGAGACCAACATGTCGGGACGCTGCAGCTCCAGCTGTTGGACTCGGTAACGTGTGCTGCTGAAATCTGTGATGTGGAATAAAAACCAGCCTTTGTGGCCTGTGGCTGCACTCTTCCTCTCCTCCTGCTGTTTCTATTAGTGCTGTAATCCACTTCATACTGCCTCATTAAAGAGCCTGACCTCTACTCTCAGACCATAAACCGGCTTCCCGCGTCACCACCATGGAGCCGAGCACGAGAACCTCCCAGCGGTTCGGAAACACACCGGCTTTCCTGGCAGGCTGGAGGTGAGTCACTGCTGTGCTGCGTCTCTGAGTCTCGTATAGCTGCTGGCTGGCAGCAGCTCTGAGCTGCCATGTTGGTTTCTGTCTGTCAGACACTGGCTCTGTTCCAAACCGCCTACTTCTCCTACTACTCCCACTACTCATCCTAACTTTAACTTTTTTTAAGTTCCCGGATGCATACTAGATTCTCCGAAATGTTGGGTATGCATCATGAGGTTACTACTCATAGTCAAACTACCCAAGATGCAACGTAACGTGACGTCGCCGATCGTCATTTCCTGTCAAAACGGCAGTTTCAAGCTAGCTACAACGAGGGTAGGTTCACTTCCTGTTTTCAAAACAAAAGCACCAATTGTATGGTAATGGCTTTCCCTATGATAAAAGGCAACGGGTATTTTATTTTGTGAAAATAACCGGAAGTGCGTTAGCTCACTGCGGCTAGCTTTAGTAGCGCCGAATTCGTGGGAACAAAATTGTAAACAGCCGGTATTTTGTCAGGTTTTCAACACGTTGGGGATCTAAACGACTACTTTCTCTCCTGAAAATGTTTCAAATGTTGCTAAAGTTTACAGAGTTTAGAGCTTAAGGGAAATCAGCTTCAGGCCGGCTGATTTCAGCTCGGGCAGGAGCGAAATGCATTGTGGGTAAATGCCCTGCATACTGTCTGATCAATCAGTATGCAGTATGCAGTATGTAGTATGAAGTATCCAGTATGCAGTATGCAGTATGTAGTATGTAGTAAGCAGTATGTAGTATGTAGTATGAAGTATGCAGTATGTAGTATGCAGTATGTAGTATGAAGTATCCAGTATGCAGTATGCAGTGTGTAGTATGCAGTATGCAGTATGTAGTATGTAGTAAGCAGTATGCAGTATGTAGTATGAAGTATGCAGTATGTAGTATGAAGTATGCAGTATGTAGTATGCAGTATGTAGTATGCAGTATGTAGTATGCAGTAAGCAGTATGCAGTATGCAGTATGCAGTATGTAGTATGAAGTATGCAGTATGTAGTATGCAGTATGTAGTATGGAATAAGTAGTATGCAGTCTGCAGCATGCAGTATGCAGCATGCAGTATGCAGTATGTAGTATGAAGTATGCAGTATGTAGTATGCAGTATGTAGTATGTAGTATGTAGTAAGCAGTATACAGTATGTAGTATGAAGTATGCAGTATGCAGTATGCAGTATGTAGTATGTAGTAAGCAGTATGCAGTATGCAGTATGAAGTATGCAGTATGTAGTATGAAGTATGCAGTATGCAGTATGCAGTATGTAGTATGCACTATGTAGTATGTAGTATGTAGTATGAAGTATGCAGTATGAAGTATGCAGTATGTAGTATGCAGTATGTAGTATGCAGTATGTAGTATGTAGTAAGCAGTATGCAGTATGCAGTATGTAGTATGAAGTATCCAGTATGCAGTATGCAGTATGTAGTATGTAGTAAGCAGTATGCAGTATGTAGTATGAAGTATGCAGTATGAAGTATGCAGTATGTAGTATGCAGTATGTAGTATGCAGTATGTAGTATGTAGTAAGCAGTATGCAGTATGCAGTATGTAGTATGAAGTATGCAGTATGTAGTATGCAGTATGTAGTATGGAATAAGTAGTATGCAGTCTGCAGCATGCAGTATGCAGCATGCAGTATGCAGTATGTAGTATGAAGTATGCAGTATGTAGTATGCAGTATGTAGTATGCAGTATGTAGTATGGAATAAGTAGTATGCAGTCTGCAGCATGCAGTATGCAGCATGCAGTATGCAGTATGTAGTATGAAGTATGTAGTATGAAGTATGCAGTATGTAGTATGCAGTATGTAGTATGTAGTATGTAGTAAGCAGTATGCAGTATGTAGTATGAAGTATGCAGTATGCAGTATGCAGTATGTAGTATGTAGTAAGCAGTATGCAGTATGCAGTATGAAGTATGCAGTATGTAGTATGAAGTATGCAGTATGTAGTATGCAGTATGTAGTGTGTAGTATGCAGTATGCACTATGTAGTATGTAGTAAGCAGTATGCAGTATGCAGTATGAAGTATGTAGTATGAAGTATGCAGTATGTAGTATGAAGTATGTAGTATGGAATAAGCAGTATGCAGTATGCAGTATGTAGTATGAAGTATGCAGTATGCAGTATGCAGTATGTAGTATGAAGTATGTAGTATGGAATAAGCAGTATGCAGTATGCAGTATGTAGTATGAAGTATGCAGTATGCAGTATGCAGTATGTAGTATGAAGTATGTAGTATGAAGTATGCAGTATGCAGTATGCAGTATGCAGTATGAAGTATGTAGTATGGAATAAGCAGTATGCAGTATGTAGTATGTAGTATGAAGTATGCAGTATGCAGTATGCAGTATGTAGTATGCAGTATGCAGTATGTAGTATGAAGTATGCAGTATGCAGTATGTAGTATGCAGTATGCAGTATGTAGTATGAAGTATGTAGTATGGAATAAGCAGTATGCAGTATGTAGTATGCAGTATGCAGTATGTAGTATGCAGTATGCAGTATGTAGTATGAAGTATGTAGTATGGAATAAGCAGTATGCAGTATGTAGTATGTAGTATGCAGTATGCAGTATGCAGTATGTAGTATGCAGTATGCAGTATGCAGTATGCAGTATGTAGTATGAAGTATGCAGTATGCAGTATGCAGTATGTAGTATGAAGTATGTAGTATGGAATAAGCAGTATGCAGTATGTAGTATGAAGTATGAAGTATGCAGTATGCAGTATGCAGTATGCAGTATGTAGTATGAAGTATGCAGTATGCAGTATGCAGTATGCAGTATGAAGTATGCAGTATGCAGTATGCAGTATGTAGTATGAAGTATGTAGTATGGAATAAGCAGTATGCAGTATGTAGTATGAAGTATGAAGTATGCAGTATGCAGTATGAAGTATGCAGTATGTAGTATGCAGTATGTAGTATGAAGTATGTAGTATGGAATGAGCAGTATGCAGTATGCAGTATGAAGTATGCAGTATGCAGTATGCAGTATGTAGTATGAAGTATGTAGTATGCAGTATGCAGTATGCAGTATGCAGTATGTAGTATGAAGTATGCAGTATGCAGTATGCAGTATGCAGTATGCAGTATGCAGTATGTAGTATGCAGTATGTAGTATGCAGTATGCAGTATGCAGTATGTAGTATGCAGTATGCAGTATGCAGTATGCAGTATGCAGTATGCAGTATGTAGTATGCAGTATGCAGTATGTAGTATGAAGTATGCAGTATGCAGTATGCAGTATGCAGTATGTAGTATGCAGTATGCAGTATGTAGTATGAAGTATGCAGTATGCAGTATGCAGTATGCAGTATGAAGTATGCAGTATGCAGTATGTAGTATGAAGTATGCAGTATGCAGTATGCAGTATGCAGTATGCAGTATGTAGTATGAAGTATGCAGTATGCAGTATGCAGTATGCAGTATGTAGTATGAAGTATGCAGTATGTAGTATGAAGTATGCAGTATGCAGTATGCAGTATGCAGTATGTAGTATGAAGTATGCAGTATGCAGTATGCAGTATGTAGTATGAAGTATGCAGTATGCAGTATGCAGTATGTAGTATGTAGTATGCAGTATGCAGTATGCAGTATGTAGTATGAAGTATGCAGTATGCAGTATGCAGTATGCAGTATGTAGTATGAAGTATGCAGTATGTAGTATGCAGTATGCAGTATGCAGTATGTAGTATGCAGTATGCAGTATGTAGTATGAAGTATGCAGTATGCAGTATGCAGTATGTAGTATGTAGTATGTAGTTAAACATTGAGGACGTTTCAGAACAGTCAGTGTTGGACCCACTCGGACAGGTTCTGCTGTGATATTTGTCTCAGTACAAAGAAACACTGAATAATAACTGGTGTGTTTCTCAGGTAATAACTGACCTTGTGTCGTTAACTGCTGGATCAAAGAATAAGTCTACCTCCTGAAACCTGCCCAACACAACTGAACCGTAGGAAATGATCACAGAGAACCGTCCTCCGTCCTCACCCTTCGTTTGAAGAGTCGGACCAGCTGCTGGTACTCGAAGCTGCTGGGGTCCCTCAGAGCATCGTTGTAGGTTTCCCCTTTCAGCTTGATCCTCAGCTCCACCACCTGGTCCTTCAGGGACTGCGGCGGCCTCAGCAACGCTTCGTCGACCTCGTTACCGATCTGAGCGGGAAGGAGACACGGACACGGTTTAGGTTTGGGGAGGACAGACATGGTTTAGGTTTGGGGAGGACAGTCGGGAATTAGTGATGGGTCATGCGCACAAGCATCGGCTCTGAGAGCCGGCTCTTTGTAGTGAATCAGAAGAGCCGGCTCGCATCAAGTGAGAGCCGACTCCAAGTTTATTTCCATTCGCTGCTTCGGTTTACTTTCAGTGCTCAGTCCCAGCTCTGGTTACACAGAGCTTTGTTATGATTGGCCAGCATGGAACCAGGATGCGGTATTCATGTGAGAATTAAGGAGTTTGGTTCTGCTTTTGGTTCTGTGGATTTGCCTGAAATGTTCTGGTTCATTTGTCCAATAAAAAAGTTTAATTGAGGACATTATTAATGTTAGCTTGAGTTTGGTTCTGTTCTGTGGATGTGTTTGAAGTTTATTGTTAATTTGTGCAATAAAAAAGTTTAATTGAAATAAACAAATGTAAAAGGTTTTGTCACAGAATAAATGCAAAGAATTAGGCAATTATAAGGTCTCTCATAAAAACACTGAAAGCAAAAGGGTTTTCAACACATAAACCATGATTTTTTTTTTGCAAAGTTAAGGTAAAATATAGGCTACAAAAGATCCTAAATAAAGAGCAGTTCGGGAGTCGAAAGAGCCGGCTCTTCTTTGGGAGCCGAGTCAAAATCAATCAATCAATCAATCAATTATACTTTATTAATCCCCAAGGGGAAATTCCAGTTTCGGTCATGACAGACAACACAGAAACAGACAGGGAGAGAGAGTGTGACCAAGGCATCGCAGCCCGCGGGCTCACGGCCACGCAGGCGCCGCCAGATAAGAAGGAAGGGGAACAACATTGGGTGAGGGGAGGGAAAAAAATCATACTTCACACTATACCCTTATCAGGATACGGTCTGAGATCGCAAAAAAAAACCTCAGCACAGAAAAAGCATCACATACACCTAACAACACCTTAAGCAATGGGACAGTGAAGAGGTGAGGAGTTGCATGTGTTATAAATGAGCATGTATGTGTGTGCGTGTGTGTTTGTTCAATAAGTCTGCACAGAGTGTTGGATCAGGCAAATTGTCCTTGACAGTTCGAATATGTCAGCCAGTTCCACAACAAATCTCACAGGAGTGTCAGGAAGGGAGGGGGGGGAGCACATGGGAAAGAGCATCATGTTATCATAACAAGCGTGGAGAATGATTATACTTGAATTCGTCTGATATGTAAAAAGATGCTCAAAAGACACAGACACAGACACGCTGAGCAGGGCAAAAAAAGAGAGGGAGGAGCAGAGAGAAATGCAACCTCTTCCACCGAGAGCCAAGACAGAGAGCCGGCTCTCGGAAAAGAGCCGAACTTCCCATCACTATCGGGAATCTCATCGGCACTAATCGATGGGCCCAGGCAGCTCCCTCAGCCACAAAGCGCATTGGCTCACTTCACAATGAAGCACTCAAAATTGTGGACAGAAAACCAATCCGTTATCACCATTGTCAAATCCTCTACAAACATAATTTGTTGAGCTTTGACAGTTTTAGCAATTTGTGTTTTCTCAGATTATTTTTTAAATGCTTAAATCACAATTTGGCTCCAGAACCACTCAGGGAATTTATAAAAAAAAAGACCAAACAGCAGCAGCTCCAACCACAACTGTACAATCCCTAAGTGCAGAACATCGTTTGGACAGTCGGTCTTTTCTTACAAAAGCTGTAAACTCTGGAACTCACTGCCCACAGATATTTACAAGTTTACAAGTTTATTTATTTAACAAAGGGACAGCATATATTACGAGCATTTAAAACAAAATGCAAAATATACAAGATTGTAGCCATAAGGCTAATTTCCATCTTTAGTCCCTTGACAGGTTTGATGTTCCTTAAAAAAGAAATAAAAAAACAAGTATTCCACACAATTGTAAAATAAAAAAGTCAAAGATTTCTCACTCATTATAAAATAAATAATACAAAATACAAATACAAAGTTCAATACAACAATAAGTTAAGAACAACTGCCAGTACCAACTATATTGAATTATGTTGACAGTATTGTTTATCCAGTAGCCATGATTTTACCTGTTTACTAAATGAATTTAATGTTGGCAATTCTCTAATTGTGCTGGTAATTATGTTCCAGGTGTGAAATACTCTATACCCTATATATTAAGTCCATCAGTGAGTTTAAATTGTTCACCTTTAAACTTAAATTTTGGCTTAAAACAAACCAAAACTGTACTCACTTGTAAAAATGTGAGAGTGAATGAATGAGATGAAAGTTTGAACTGCACTGTTGTATTTATAGATTAATGTTCTTATGTAGATTAATGTCTGTTTTAGGTCTCGTGTCAGCATAGAAAAGCCTAACCAGGGACGGGAGTTGTAAATTAGCACTTGTTGTTATACTCTGTATGCAAATCACATCAGCTACAAGCAATTACAACTAGAAATTTGCTGTTCCTGCGAAACAGCAGTGAGAATGTATATGAGCTGAATTACCATGCTAAAAAAATCTGAAGAAGCTAAAAAAAGCTAAAACAGCTGAAGAAGCTAAAGCTGAAGGAGCTGAAGAAGCTAAAAAAAGCTAAAACAGCTGAAGAAGCTAAAGCTAAAACAGCTGAAGAAGCTGAAGAAGCTAAAAAAAAGCTAAAACAGCTGAAGAAGCTAAAGCTAAAACAGCTGAAGAAGCTGAAGAAGCTAAAAAAGCTAAAACAGCTAAAGAAGCTAAAGAAGCTAAAGAAGCGAAAAGCTGAAGGAGCTGAAGAAGCTAAAAAAAAGCTAAAACAGCTGAAGAAGCTAAAGCTGAAGGAGCTAAAGAAGCTAAAAAAAGCTAAAACAGCTGAAGAAGCTAAAGCTAAAACAGCTGAAGAAGCTGAAGAAGCTAAAAAAAAGCTAAAACAGCTGAAGAAGCTAAAGCTAAAACAGCTGAAGAAGCTGAAGAAGCTAAAAAAGCTAAAACAGCTAAAGAAGCTAAAGAAGCGAAAAGCTGAAGGACCTGAAGAAGCTAAAAAAAAGCTAAAACAGCTGAAGAAGCTAAAGCTGAAGGAGCTAAAGAAGCTAAAAGAAGCTAAAACCTGAAGAAGCTGAATAAGCTAAAAGAAGTTAAAAGCTGAAGGAGCTATAAAAGCTAAAAAAAGGCTGAGAAGAAACAGGAGTTTGAAGTTGAAATGACATTTAAAAGACGAGAGTGGAATGATTTGATTTGTAACTATGTCTGATTGTATTGTCCCTGTCAAATAAACTAAATAATTTTTTTTTTTAAATAAAAAAAATGTCTGCTTACGGAGTTTTCCTGCTCGTCCTCAAAGAAGAAGCCGTTGTTCCCGAGCAGGTTGTCTTCCACCTCGTACGGCCGCTCCACCGGCTCTGGGAAGTTGCCATTGTTGGTTTCCACCATATGTTTGGTGGTGGCCTCTTCAGCAGAACCTGCCGCTGTGGCCTCCACGCCGGTTTCTGGAGGGATTTCATCGGGCGTGACCTCTACCGGACCTAAAACTGGCTGGGTGACCTCTTCCTCTGTGGGACGCTCCACAGGAGGCTCAGGGGGGACTTCCTTGGGGGTTTCTACCTCTAAACTCAGCCCTGGAAGGGCTTCAGTCCCAGTTTCTGTAGATGTTTCATTTGGACCTTCTGAGACCAAGGCTACCTCAGCTGCAGGATCATATTCTGGGTCTTTGCTTTCGGGCGGAGCCATGTGGACTTCCAGCCCTCTCTCAGGTGCTACTGTTCCCTCTGGACCTTGATCTATGTCTTCTGGAAAAATGGGGGGGCTCTCTGGTGCTCCCACCTCCTCAGGAACCTCTGGTGTAGTTCCTTCTTTGTCTTCCTGAACATCGGTTCTGTCCTGATCAGGTACTAAATCGGGTCCTGTGGGTTCCTTTTTACTTTCAGGTTCTTCTACAGATATGGGTTCCAGTTTTTCAGCTGGTGTTTTCACATCTTCTTCGGTTTCTGGTTCCTTTGCTGGTTCTGTGGGGAGTTCTAGATCGTTACTTGGTTCTCTTTCTGCCGGTTTTCTTGTGAGTTCTGGTTCTCCCTGTAGTTCTCTAGCAGGTTCTGTTTCTTGTGGTGGTTCTTTAGTGGATTCTGATGTTTCTACACCATCTTGTAAAAGTTCTCCTCCTTGTTCTGGTTCTTCTTCAGGTTCAAGTAGTGCTTCAGTTTCTCTGGTGGGTTCTGGTTGTTCTTCTTCAGGTTTAAGCAGTCCTTCAGTTTCTCTGGTGGGTTCTAGTTGTTCTTCTTCAGGTTCAAGTAGTCCTGCAGTTTCTCTGGTGGGTTCTGGTTCTTCTTCAGGTTCAAGTAGTCCTGCAGTTTCTCTGGTGGGTTCTGGTTGTTCTTCTTCAGGTTTAAGCAGTCCTTCAGTTTCTCTGATGGGTTCTAGTTGTTCTT
This sequence comes from Odontesthes bonariensis, assembly GCF_027942865.1. Classification (NCBI taxonomy): domain Eukaryota; kingdom Metazoa; phylum Chordata; class Actinopteri; order Atheriniformes; family Atherinopsidae; genus Odontesthes; species Odontesthes bonariensis. The sequence goes on from NC_134516.1 coordinate 2,853,753, forward strand.
CTACAGGTTCAAGTAGTCCTTCAGTTTCTCTGGTGGGTTCTAGTTGTTCTTCTTCAGGTTCAAGTAGTCCTGCAGTTTCTCTGATGGGTTCTAGTTGTTCTTCTACAGGTTTAAGTAGTCCTGCAGTTTCTCTGGTGGGTTCTAGTTGTTCTTCTACAGGTTCAAGTAGTCCTTCAGTTTCTCTGGTGGGTTCTAGTTGTTCTTCTACAGGTTCAAGTAGTCCTTCAGTTTCTCTGGTGGGTTCTAGTTGTTCTTCTACAGGTTCAAGTAGTCCTGCAGTTTCTCTCATGGGTTCTAGTTGTTCTTCTACAGGTTCAAGTAGTCCTTCAGTTTCTCTGGTGGGTTCCAGTTGTTCTTCTACAGGTTCAAGTAGTCCTGCAGTTTCTCTGGTGGGTTCCAGTTGTTCTTCTACAGGTTCAAGTAGTCCTTCAGTTTCTCTGGTGGGTTCTAGTTGTTCTTCTACAGGTTCAAGTAGTCCTGCAGTTTCTCTGGTGGGTTCTAGTTGTTCTTCTACAGGTTCAAGTAGTCCTGCAGTTTCTCTGGTGGGTTCTAGTTGTTCTTCTTCAAGTTTAAGTAGTCCTTCAGTTTCTCTGGTGGGTTCTAGTTGTTCTTCTTCAGGTTTAAGTAGTCCTGCAGTTTCTCTGGTGGGTTCTAGTTGTTCTTCGACAGGTTTAAGTAGTCCTTCAGTTTCTCTGGTGGGTTCTAGTTGTTCTTCTTCAGGTTTAAGTAGTCCTGCAGTATCCCTGGTGGGTTCTAGTTGTTCTTCTTCAGGTTTAAGTAGTCCTGCAGTTTCTCTGGTGGGTTCTAGTTGTTCTTCTTCAGGTTTAAGTAGTCCTGCAGTTTCTCTGGTGAGTTCTTCTCGTTTCTCGGGTTCTGTTGGTGTCTCAGATGAATCTGGCTCTCCTGTAGCTTTGGTTATTTCCTCTGCGGTTCTTACCGGCTCTTCCTCAGGGACCGTTAGTTCTCCTGGTTCGACCCGTTCTTTGCCTGCTTCTTCCTCGGTCTGTAAACTGGCTTCTGTTGGAGCTTCAGCAGCTTCTTCAGAGATAACTGTAGCTTCACCATCTTTGACCTCCTCTGGTTTTGCAGTTGACACTTCCACGCTTTCTTCTTTGGGAGTTTCCTCAGGTTTGGAAGCCACCTCAACCATTGGCGTTGGTTTGTCCTCTCCGGTGTCTTCACCAACTTCTGCTTCCACCTGACTCAGGATGGAGGCCTGAGAGGGAACTTCTGTTTCTGTGACCGATCCTTGTTCTGGACCCACATTTATAGATGTTTCGGCCTCCTCTTCTGGATCCATTAACAGAACTACGGTTGGAGTTAGGTGTTGGCTGACCTCGGTTCCATCTCGGCTAATCTCTACGGTTGCTGCTTCGGTTGCAGGTGAAGTTCCAGCCGTGGTTTCTGATGAGACCTCAGCAGGTTGCTCAACAACCTCTTCAGTCAAAGGAGTGAAAGCCAAAGAATTATCTGGACTTTCTTCATCTTTCGGTTCCATCAAAACCTCTTGGGGAGCCTTTGGAAGTACCTCGTACCCCGATTCCACCACAGTGACAGTTTCTACAGGAGATGTTATGGTGGGCTTTGTAAGAACCACCTCATCGGCCTCTGTGGGGACTTCCTTATCTGCACCGTCTGGCTTTACCATGTGAATCTCCTCTGAATCCTCAGGGCTGATTTCCAGGATCTTGTCACTTTCACGTCCCCCAACGTCCTGATCCTTCTCGATAAAGGGCTCGAGCGTAACCTCTGGAGAATCCTCGGCAATGACGCCAACGTTTACAGCGTCTGTGTTAACGATGACCCCGGCTGGCCTCTGTGAAGTAACATCCTGAACATCGTCTGAGTCTTCTGGCGTGGCGTCAGCAGCAGAGTCAGAGGTTAAATCCACAGGAATCCCAATTAGAGACGTTAGAGCCGCGTCTCCGAGCAGACCTTCGGTCACAGAGAGCGTAGGGGCCCAAGATGTGGCTTCAAATCCCGGAGGAAGCCGGTCTTCATCGACTGGGATAGTTTCAGGTCCGATGATGATGGCGTCCTCCGCTGTAGAAAGACACAAGCACAAAATGTTCTTTAACCCTTGTGCGGTCTTAACATTGTGTTTACTCCCTTTGTCCTACGGGTCAGAAATGAGCCGCCCTACCAAAGCCCCAAAATAAAGCAACTTCATTGAATTTTAAATCCAATATCTATTTTGTATGCTGAAACCACCTGTTATTGATCTATTCAACTCAATTCAATACATTTTTTATCATTTATTTTTTGTTACACAATACAGAAAGACAATCACCAGTTTTCAGGATTACACTTTTTTTTTTTTTTTACTGTCAGTTGGACCAACAGTTTTCTTGTTTTCTCAGTTTTCTTTTACATAATAAAGGTTTATTATTGCTATTATATAAATGTGAAGTAATTACTTCTGAATTAATTATATTGAAAGGGAAAAAAACAGTGAACTTTTTTCTGCTGTTTAAATGTTTTTATAATTCACGGGTCAGAAATGACCCATAAGACAATCTTTGTACCCTAGTGGTGTACAGCCCACATGGAAACATAAACAAAAATAAAGTGTGACTTTTTCTAATGATGGGGTCCCTTTAGGAAAAGTCATAACATTTCAAGTTGGAAAAAGATAGTTTAAGGTTTTTTTTCTACAGCTAAACATGGTGGTGGCTCACTTTGGACCCGCAGGACAACAGGAGGGTTAATACATTATCTCTACATCAGCATGAGTCCATAAAAGGCTACTTTTCAGGTAAACCTTCTTCAGCTGTTCCAACACAAGCCCTAAAAGCCCCAGACACATCGCGCTGTTCGGAGGTATCAGGGTTCGTTCCCTAACGAGTTTATTTCCTTAACGACATGTGAGGCTAACTGTTGCGTAACCTGTGCTGTACAGTTGTATGGCGTTAGCTAACCGGACCTCCTGCTAGCTTAAAACTCCAACTGGACGTCTGCCACGTTGGCACAGAAACCTCTGAGCTCATGAAAGAAGCGCGTGTTTGAAATGTTATGTGAAGAGGACGATTAGGGGAGTTCTTCGGCGTGATTCTGGAGCCCTTTTTCAGGAGGTCTGGATGATAAAACTGAAATCTGAAAGACGTAAAAGACTCTTTGCTGCTGCCTCAGCTCAGGTGTCTGCAGACGCTGTGATCTCACTAACCCTGACGGTTACCTGCAGTAACTCAGTCACATCTTTATCTCCGCCTCTCTCCATTGTCCAGACTGCTCGTAAATAGGCTTACAGATCTATTCTGAGAGCTCAGAGCTGTGACGGGAATCAGCCTCCTGGACCCGATCCCCCCTCGCATAAGACAGATCGGGGTGTAAGGTGAGCAGGGACACCTGTGCAAAACCCAGAGCGGTTCCACCTGTCAGGGGCGAGGAAGCCTTACGGGGTCACCAAGGGGTCACCAACATAATCTCTATGAACGCCCAGCCCCTCCAGCTTATTCACGAAGGTCTCAAAATCAAAATGTGCAGAAGCTGCCTGAATATGATGTCTGAAGGGGGTGTTTTCCATCTGAAGTCCAACCAGGAATCATTCAATAATTATGATTACAATGAATTGAATTCCAATTGGCTTGAATTGGACTTTATTATCTAAGTGCCTTGAGATGACATTTGTTGTATTTGGCGCTATATAAATAAAAATGAATTGAATTGAATTGAATTCAGTCTGCTGATTGTTTGTTCAGAGATGCTAAATCTGCCGTGAAACAAAGGCAACGTGTCAGCCATCTTTGAGTCCGTGGCTTTAACCCCTTAACGCCTGAATTTATATAGCTGTATATAAAAAAATGTTTTGTGTGTGTTTTAGCCTTTAAGTAGATGGTAAATAATGCCGAGATTATTAATTTCACTTTTGCACAAAAAATAAATAGAAATTTTGGTATGTTGCAAATTTGCGACAACAGGCATCCTGGTCAATTTGGAGTCAATTTGGTATGTTTGGTATGTAATTTGGTATGTTTGGTATGTAATTTGGTATGTTTGGTATGTAATTAACCCTAACCCGTAACAATGTTTTTTTATTCACCCTTTTTTTTTACATATTTATTTATATAAAGGTTCCTAGGTCTGTAGTGAATATGGACTAACCGGCATTGGGGGAATAAAGATGCTATCTCAGCTGGTTGACTTTGAGTCAAACGGTTTGTAGCATATATGCGACAATAGGAGTTAAGGGGATAAGACAGATAACACAAAGGAGTGAGGTTGGTCCAAAAGGTGTTTACTTCACCTGTTTCCCAGCTAGAAGATTTTAATCTCTTCCTCTTCTTAAAAATAGAAGCCAAAGCTGCACTTTCAGACCAAAGAGACTCAACTCTATATCTGACCAACAACCCGACGTAAACAGGTTTTCATGGCCCAGCTCAGTGGGTGAAGAGAGAAGTTCTGGGCCCATATTTACCAGGAGGCGAAGGTGAGCTCCTGCCTGGCAGAGCCTCCGTCGCAGGGTCTCCGGTCGTTGTTTCAGAGCTGCGGAACCAACAGGATAGAGTTTAAAAAACAGAATATGGATACCTAACATTTCAGGTGGAAAATGATCAGTTATCATGGTGGGAACTAGAGTTTATTCTAACCCACTGGAAAACACAAACTGCTCCAAAAATGAAGGAATGGGCTAATAAAATGACAAAAATGGCTTCTTATGAATGCATGCTCAACAAGCTTAAAAATAGGGACAAAACTATAGTATCAGTACGGGATCATTTCTGGTCATATATCACAATAAATAGCTATTAGATTGGAAAATAAGCCTAACAAAATGTTAAATATGTGTTGAATATATTGTTACTGGTACCTGAGAGGTGTATTTAATGATGTATGCTTTTTTTTTTTTGTTTTTTTGGACATGCATACACTTGGTTTTTCATGCGGCAGCCCCAGGTCCAACTGACTTTTTCCTTTTCATCTTCAGAATGTAAACATGTGGTCTGTGATACTGTATTTGTCTTGTACCAACTAAAACACTAATAAATATTTTAATTAAAAAAAAACAAAAAAAAAACAGAATGAGGCTCCATGTCACGACTTTAAAGAGGAATTCCACCTTTTATAAGGTCTCCTACACGCTCTTAAAGAACATGGAGAAAAACACGTTTGAATTCTGGTATTTATGCCCAATATGGAAGAACAAACACTGACCGTCAATGCATATGTGGGTCATTAAAATAGTTGAAATTCCCCTCTGAATTCATGAAAGTGGAGCCAGACTCACACAGCTTTTATGAGCAACAACCATATCATAAAACAACAACAAGCATCTCACGAACAGACACTCCAGTTTCTCTCCTCCAAACAGACGTCGTTCGGCTCATCAGCGTAAAAAAGCAGCAAAGCTCAGTTTCTCTTTCAGGGCTGGAGTCAGCATCACTTTCAGTCTGCAGTTTCACACCTTTAAGTCACTTTGTTTGAGTCTGCGGGGTGTTTCTGTCAGTTATAGGTTGTACTAACAGCGCTAACAGTGCTAACAGTGCTAACAGCGCTAACAGCGCTAACAAAACTAGCTTCCCTGCCTGTAAAAGTATCATCATCCAGGTTAGGATGAGGAACTCTGCTGTGTGAAATTTAGCAGTTTGTCTAGTTAATGTCGATGTACCTAATGTTTATTCACTATTTTTATTTTATTTTATTTTATTTTATTTTATTTTATTTGCTTGTTTTCACTTTAATTGTTTACATTTATTTTACTGTACGCTGCTGCAACACAACAATTTCCCAAATTGGGATGAATAAAGTACTTATCTATCTATCTATCTATGTTAAAGGAGAAGTTCGTGTTTTTTTTTAAACCTGGACCTTATTTCTGCCATAAAATACCTTCATCTGCTCACCGATAACAGTTTGGTGAAAGTCTAGCACGTTGTTCTTAATTAAAAGCAGAACGTTTCTGATGACAAAGTAAATGTTTGTAAAACTAATTCCTGTAACGTGTGACGGCACTTTTCTGCTCCTGCAATCATTTGACAGAAGCTCGTCGCCAGTTTCTTTCATACAACTGGGCTGTGTTCGAAATCGCCTACTACTCCCACTACTCCTACTAACTAACTTTTTTTAAGTTCCCGGATGCATACTAGATTCTCCTAAATGTTGGGTATGCATCATGAGGTTACTACTCATACTCAAACTACCCAAGATGCAACGTAACGTGATGTCGCCGATCCTCATTTCCTGTCAAAACGGCAGTTTCAAGCTAGCTACAACGAGGGTAGGTTCACTTCCTGTTTTCAGAACAAAAGCACCAATTGTATGGTAATGGCTTTCCCTATGATAAAAGGCAACGGGCATTTTATTTTGTGAAAATAACAGGAAGTGCGTTAGCTCACTGCGGCTAGCTTTAGTAGCGCCGAATTCGTGGGAACAAAATTGTAAACAGCCGGTATTTTGTCAGGTTTTCAACACGTTGGGGATCTAAACGACTACTTTCTCACCTGAAAATGTTTCAAATGTTGCTAAAGTTTACAGAGTTTAGAGCTTAAGGGAAATCAGCTTCAGGCCGGCTGATTTCGGCTCGGGCAGGAGCGAAATGCATTGTGGGTAAATGCCCTGCATACTGTCTGATCGATCAGTATGCAGTATGTAGTATGTAGTATGCAGTATGCAGTATGTAGTATGCAATATGCAGTATGTAGTATACAGTATGCAGTATGCAGTATGTAGTATGCAGTATGCAGTATGCAGTATGTAGTATGTAGTATGCAGTATGTAGTATGCAGTATGCAGTATGTAGTATGTAGTATGTAGTATGCAGTATGTAGTATGCAGTATGCAGTATGCAGTATGTAGTATGCAGTATGCAGTATGTAGTATGTAGTATGCAGTATGCAGTATGTAGTATGTAGTATGTAGTATGCAGTATGTAGTATGCAGTATGCAGTATGCAGTATGCAGTATGCAGTACGTAGTACGCAGTACGTAGTATACAGTATGCAGTATGCAGTATGTAGTATGCAGTATGCAGTATGCAGTATGTAGTATGCAGTATGTAGTATGCAGTATGCAGTATGCAGTATGTAGTATGTAGTATGCAGTATGTAGTATGCAGTATGCAGTATGTAGTATGTAGTATGTAGTATGCAGTATGTAGTATGCAGTATGCAGTATGCAGTATGTAGTATGCAGTATGCAGTATGTAGTATGTAGTATGCAGTATGCAGTATGTAGTATGTAGTATGTAGTATGCAGTATGTAGTATGCAGTATGCAGTATGCAGTATGCAGTATGTAGTATGCAGTATGTAGTATGTAGTATGCAGTATGTAGTATGCAGTATGTAGTATGTAGTATGCAGTATGCAGTATGCAGTATGCAGTATGTAGTATGCAGTATGCAGTATGTAGTATGCAGTATGTAGTATGTAGTATGCAGTATGCAGTATGCAGTATGTAGTATGCAGTATGTAGTATGCAGTATGCAGTATGCAGTATGTAGTATGCAGTATGCAGTATGTAGTATGCAGTATGTAGTATGTAGTATGCAGTATGCAGTATGCAGTATGTAGTATGCAGTATGTAGTATGCAGTATGCAGTATGTAGTATGTAGTATGCAGTATGTAGTATGCAGTATGCAGTACGGAGTACGCAGTATGCAGTATCCAGTATGCAGTATGCAGTATGCAGTACGTAGTACGCAGTACGTAGTATACAGTATGCAGTATGCAGTATGTAGTATGCAGTATGCAGTATGCAGTATGTAGTATGCAGTATGTAGTATGCAGTATGCAGTATGCAGTATGTAGTATGTAGTATGCAGTATGTAGTATGCAGTATGCAGTATGTAGTATGTAGTATGTAGTATGCAGTATGTAGTATGCAGTATGCAGTATGCAGTATGTAGTATGCAGTATGCAGTATGTAGTATGCAGTATGCAGTATGTAGTATGTAGTATGTAGTATGCAGTATGTAGTATGCAGTATGCAGTATGCAGTATGCAGTATGCAGTATGTAGTATGCAGTATGTAGTATGTAGTATGCAGTATGTAGTATGCAGTATGCAGTATGTAGTATGCAGTATACAGTATGCAGTATGCAGTATGCAGTATGTAGTATGCAGTATGTAGTATGCAGTATGCAGTATGTAGTATGTAGTATGCAGTATGTAGTATGCAGTATGCAGTACGGAGTACGCAGTATGTAGTATGTAGTATGCAGTATGTAGTATGCAGTATGCAGTATGTAGTATGTAGTATGCAGTATGTAGTATGTAGTATACAGTATGCAGTATGCAGTATGTAGTATGTAGTATGCAGTATGCAGTATGCAGTATGCAGTATGCAGTATGTAGTATGCAGTATGTAGTATGTAGTATGCAGTATGTAGTATGCAGTATGCAGTATGCAGTATGCAGTATGCAGTATGTAGTATGCAGTATGCAGTACGGAGTACGCAGTATGCAGTATGCAGTATGCAGTATGCAGTATGCAGTACGTAGTACGCAGTACGTAGTATACAGTATGCAGTATGCAGTATGTAGTATGCAGTATGCAGTATGCAGTATGCAGTATGCAGTATGCAGTATGTAGTATGTAGTATGCAGTATTCAGTATGCAGTATGCAGTATGCAGTATGCAGTACGTAGTACGCAGTACGTAGTATACAGTATGCAGTATGCAGTATGTAGTATGCAGTATGCAGTATGCAGTATGCAGTATGTAGTATGTAGTACGCAGTATGCAGTATGCAGTATGCAGTATGCAGTATGCAGTACGTAGTACGCAGTACGTAGTATACAGTATGCAGTATGCAGTATGTAGTATGCGGTTTCAAACACAGCCCTGGAGTTTGTTTCCAAAATGCAAGCAGGAAAGCGCAGGCTGCTGACCCTTTAAAGGCTGCCGGAGGTCGGCCAATCAGAGACGGGACGCGGGCATCTAGGGAGGGGGGCCTTAAAGGGGCCCCGCAGTCATTCTACTTCAGCCAGTTCCAAAAAGAGAATTAAATATCAAGCTGTAAATGAGTAAATGAGTAAATGAGGTGCCTTCTGTTCACAGTGGCTGACTCCAGCCCCCTTCTGCAGGTGGCGTTTCCACGGTTACGGGCCTACCTGCATGGAGGAGAGCCTGAGGAGGTGGGCACACTGCAGCAGGTGATGAAACACAGCACAGGAGTCAGAACACAAACACAAACCAACGCTGGGGCAACACGGCCTACAAAGGGCAACAAGCCATTTACTCAGTGTTCCATCTTCAGAAGATTGGATTTTTCTCAGAAGAATTAGAAAAAAACGACTGATTTTAGACCCTCGCTTTGCACCAGTTTTAAAAGCAGAAAAACAAAGCCACGTTTTTAACAGAAATCACGTATTTTACTATGTATTTAAACCCATTTCAGAGACATTCTGAGATGCAACACTTGTCTAAATGGTTGTTTGACCTCTGATCTCAACATGAAAAACACTGTGACATGTGACTGTGAGGCAGACCTGTTCATCTCAGCACTCAGAGCGACTCTCTGAAATAAAGAAACACATCGTCAGCATAGAACCGGAGAGAAATTCACAACAAACAAAAGCACCAGTTTGTGGGAGAAGCTAACGCTAATTCATCTTCCTCTACGTAACATATCATCACATAGTTCCTGTAAACGTCACCGTTCTGCTCAGGTTGTTCCCAGATGTTTCTTTAAATTGTGTTTATTGATAATTCTACGTAGCCTAGCGTCACCAGACCCGTACAGCAAAAAGCTGTCCAGGGGTCTGGTGCAGCTGGATAGCAGTGTGGGCGGGATAAACGGCTGTCTGTTAAGTTGCCTCTGCACTCAACGCCACGCAATAGGATGGCGCAACAACCAATCAGAGCGATGAAGAAGGATTACGTAGTCAGCGCGACGGAAAGTACATGGTGGAGTGTAGTCTAATGTCAGAGAGGAAAGAATATTATTTTTCTGTGTTTTCAGTACCGGCACTCCAATCTGTTAATGTAGAAACTGTACGCCAATAATGTGGAAGAATGGAACTAAACGACAGTTGCCGTTTTTGCAAAAAGAATATGAGGATTTCTGGCGTCCTTCTAAATTCAGTTCATATCTTCGAAAGACAGAAAGAAAAACAAACAATTGCCGAGAGATTAACGCAGGTTGGAGTGCCGGTATTGAAAACTCAGAAAACATCCTTTTTTTTCAAGAAAAACTTAAGTGCAGTTATCTGTTCGTCTCGCAAAGAAAAATGTAGATTTAAATCTTCTAGAGTCGCTGCCAAAGCCAAATGGAAAGCCTGTTGGCTGGTGCAGCCATTGTTTACCTCTCTGGAACTACACACTGAAACGTCGCACCTCTGTCGTCACCAGGTAGCCCCGCCTCCGACCCCGCTCCTCACCATTTGATTGGCCTGATTAAGTTTCGACCACAACTGACTAGACTGTGCCCGGAAGCAAATTCAATTTGCGGTCGATAGGGGCGTCTAGATTTCTAGGCTAAATTCTACGCTATATATCAGAGAATATTCTGTCTGTATCATGTGTGAAATAATCTGTCACATATCAGGCTGTGATAGAAACAAACACAAAGCGCTGAGCTTACACTCCTGATGAGGCTTTGGTGCTCCTCCGACTGGCTGAAGAAGCTGCCGATCTCGGCCACCCCGACGGAGCCGTCCATGCAGCGGTTCACCCAGTCCTGGTACATGTTCCGGTCCGGCGGACGCTCCCAGAACACCTTGAAGGCCTCCCAGACGGTCTCCTGACACACTGAAGCACATACAGACGTGTTAACAGCCTGAAAACTGAAGAGAATATCTGGCAGAAAGTGGAGTCGGAGCCCTGAAAGGGAACATCGGACACTTCAGTCCCCGTTAACCTCTGAGTTTCTGGTGTTTACCATTTAAACCAGGTTTAAACCAGATTTAACCCATTTAGGCCGGGAAAGCATTGCCGCATTTCTACCTTTAAAGCCGGGGGCGCTGTTGCGTTATTCTACCATTAAGGCCGGGAAAGCGTACACGTCTTTTTTCCTGTTTAAGGGTTGTTTTGCACCAATTATTGACCTCTGCGCCAATGAAATGCATTATAATAGACATGTGAGAGTGTCGTCATGTTCCTCGTGTCATTGTTTTGAAGTTAAGTTACATCGAACAAGCATGGAGGACTTTCAGTGGGAAGACATTTCAGACGGGAGCGATTTTGAGGAGTTTCTTGGCTTTGATGATGCTGATGAACGTGCCGACCCAACTGATGGAGATTTATGGCCAGCACATATGTTTGAAGATGACGATAACCACGAGGATGATTTTGAAGGGTTTGAATGTGAGTGGAAGACTGACAATTACCACCGTAATCGACGGAGAGAATTCAACCGCACACCAGGGGGGAAAGTCGATTTACCTGCAGATGCCACACCGTTGCAGGCATTTAATCATATTGAAAATAGTGCTGTTCCTGCACTTTACTTTTTATTTTATTTTATTACTGTTTTTTTTAATTGAAAATAGCGCTGTTCCTGCACTTTACTTTTTATTTTATTTTATTACTGTTTTTTTTATTGAAAATAGCGCTGTTCCTGCACTTTACTTTTTACATTTTCTATTTTCGTAAAGGTGTATGTAAATAAACTCAATTTCCAAAGAAAGCCACAGGTCTAAGCTCTCAAATACTTTTTGAATTTTGTTTCTATCTGCTACAGAGGCTGAGAAATCAATCATTTAGTAGGCGTTGACACAATTGCTGAATTTCCAGAAAAACTTCAGGTTTTAGGGAATCTTTCTGAAATCGCCCATCGGTTTTACAGGCATTCTTTTCCAGGCGTTTTAGGCCTAAATGGGTTAAACCAGATTTAAACCAGATTCTAACCCTAACCCTAACCAGATTTATCCCAACCAGGATCTTAAAAGCACATCTTTAGTCCTTAAACGTATTCTGTGAGCATTTTTCCATCATCAGAGGGTTATTTTATCTTTATTCGGATGATGAGTGAAACTGCAGCTTCAGCACATTTAAGGAGACCGGAGGGTTCGGGGTTGAACAGCTTTGAACAGCTTTGAACAGCTTTTCTGCTCTGTAGGCAGGTTAATTCAGGAAAACCAGCACAAAAATGTGCTGAAAGCTCAGAAATAGCTTGAGCTATGCCCCATTTGAGCTTACATCATCTGAGAGAACATAAAAGTTTGGGCGATGTCCATGAATCTGAAGGAAAATGGCCACATGGAAACAACCTGGAAAGGAAACCCGTGGATGATCTATGACGGGTCATTTAACCACAGCACAACTTTAATGAAGAAATAAACTTGAGTCAGTAGAGATGACGGTGATTAATGACACCGCTCGATAATTTCTTAAATCTAGAGGAAAACTTTACATTTCTGCTGATTTTTTGATAGTTTTAAGTGACTTTAAGCATATTTCTTGTTGGAAAACACCAACTGTTCCAATGACTGAGGGGAAACACTTTGTTTAGCCAGGTTTTCTGAGATATTTGAGGAGAACACAAACAGGGAAGCTGGATCTTGATGAAGTTCTTGGTTGAAATGCAGTGAAATCTGACTCCAACAGACCGACACAGAGAAAACCTGAAGGTAAAAAGCTCTAAAGCTGAAGAAAGCCTGAGGCTTATTGCTGTTCACGTTCAGATGAGCTCTCCACCAGCAGGAGGTCAAAGGTCGGTGTCCAGGTGCTGGTGGAGACCAGGAAGGTCTCAGTCCATCCTTCAACCATCTTTTCAATCATCTACATCCATCCATCCAACCCTAAACCATTAATCCAAACCTCCATCTCACCCTGTACCATCAATCCATGCTGTCTTCCCTCTATCCATCCACCATCTATCCCACAGTCCATCCACCATCTATCCCACAGTCCATCCACCATCTATCCACCATCTATCCCAGTCTATCCACCATCTATCCCAGTCTATCCACCATCTATCCCACAGTCTATCCACCATCTATCCCAGTCTATCCACCATCTATCCCACAGTCCATCCACCATCTATCCCACAGTCCATCCACCATCTATCCCAGTCTATCCATCATCTATCCCAGTCTATCCACCATCTATCCCAGTCTATCCACCATCTATCCCAGTCTATCCACCATCTATCCCACAGTCTATCCACCATCTATCCCAGTCTATCCATCATCTATCCCACAGTCTATCCACCATCTATCCCAGTCTATCCACCATCTATCCCACAGTCTATCCACCATCTATCCATCATCTATCCACCATCTATCCATCATCTATCCCACAGTCTATCCACCATCTATCCATCATCTATCCATCATCTATCCCAGTCTATCCACCATCTATCCACCATCTATCCCAGTCTATCCACCATCTATCCCAGTCTATCCACCATCTATCCCATTCTATCCACCATCTATCCCATTCTATCCACCATCTATCCCAGTCTATCCACCATCTATCCCAGTCTATCCACCATCTATCCCAGTCTATCCACCATCTATCCCAGTCTATCCACCATCTATCCCACAGTCTATCCACCATCTATCCATCATCTATCCACCATCTATCCCAGTCTATCCACCATCTATCCATCATCTATCCCAGTCTATCCACCATCTATCCCAGTCTATCCACCATCTATCCATCATCTATCCCAGTCTATCCACCATCTATCCCAGTCTATCCACCATCTATCCCAGTCTATCCACCATCTATCCCAGTCTATCCACCATCTATCCCAGTCGATCCACCATCTATCCCAAAGTCTATCCACCATCTATCCCACCATCTATCCCACCATCTATCCCACAGTCTATCCACCATCTATCCCACAGTCTATCCACCATCTATCCATCATCTATCCCAGTCTATCCACCATCTATCCCACAGTCTATCCACCATCTATCCACCATCTATCCCACAGTCTATCCACCATCTATCCATCATCTATCCACCATCTATCCATCATCTATCCCATAGTCTATCCACCATCTATCCATCATCTATCCATCATCTATCCCAGTCTATCCACCATCTATCCACCATCTATCCCAGTCTATCCACCATCTATCCCATTCTATCCACCATCTATCCCATTCTATCCACCATCTATCCCACCATCTATCCCACCATCTATCCCACAGTCTATCCACCATCTATCCATCATCTATCCCAGTCTATCCACCATCTATCCCACAGTCTATCCACCATCTATCCCACAGTCTATCCACCATCTATCCATCATCTATCCCAGTCTATCCACCATCTATCCCACAGTCTATCCACCATCTATCCCACAGTCTATCCACCATCTATCCCACCATCTATCCATCATCTATCCCACAGTCTATCCACCATCTATCCCACAGTCTATCCACCATCTATCCCACAGTCTATCCACCATCTATCCACCATCTATCCCACAGTCTATCCACCATCTATCCATCATCTATCCACCATCTATCCATCATCTATCCCACAGTCTATCCACCATCTATCCATCATCTATCCATCATCTATCCCAGTCTATCCACCATCTATCCCAGTCTATCCACCATCTATCCCAGTCTATCCACCATCTATCCCAGTCTATCCACCATCTATCCCAGTCTATCCACCATCTATCCCAGTCTATCCACCATCTATAACACAGTCTATCCACCATCTATCCCAGTCTATCCACCATCTATCCATCATCTATCCACCATCTATCCCAGTCTATCCACCATCTATCCATCATCTATCCACCATCTATCCCAGTCTATCCACCATCTATCCCAGTCGATCCACCATCTATCCCAAAGTCTATCCACCATCTATCCCACCATCTATCCCACCATCTATCCCACAGTCTATCCACCATCCATCCCACAGTCTATCCACCATCTATCCATCATCTATCCCAGTCTATCCACCATCTATCCCACAGTCTATCCACCATCTATCCCACAGTCTATCCACCATCTATCCCACAGTCTATCCACCATCTATCCCACAGTCTATCCACCATCTATCCCACCATCTATCCCAGAGTCTATCCACCATCTATCCCACAGTCTATCCACCATCTATCCACCATCTATCCCACAGTCTATCCATCATCTATCCCACAGTCTATCCACCATCTATCCCACAGTCCATCCACCATCTATCCCACAGTCCATCCACCATCTATCCCACAGTCTATCCACCATCTATCCATCATCTATCCCACAGTCTATCCACCATCTGTCCCAGTCTATCCACCATCTATCCATCATCTATCTCAGTCTATCCATCATCTATCCCAGTCTATCCATCATCTATCCTACAGTCTATCCACCATCTATCCCAGTCTATCCACCATCTATCCCACAGTCTATCCACCATCTATCCCATTCTATCCACCATCTATCCCACAGTCCATCCACCATCTATCCCAGTCTATCCACCATCTATCCATCATCTATCCCAGTCTATCCACCATCTATCCCACAGTCCATCCACCATCTATCCCACAGTCCATCCACCATCTATCCCACAGTCTATCCACCATCTATCCCACAGTCTATCCATCATCTATCCCACAGTCCATCCACCATCTATCCCACAGTCTATCCACCATCTATCCATCATCTATCCCACAGTCTATCCACCATCTATCCCACAGTCTATCCATCATCTATCCCACAGTCCATCCACCATCTATCCCACAGTCCATCCACGATCTATCCCACAGTCCATCCACCATCTATCCATCATCTATCCCACAGTCCATCCACCATCTATCCATCATCTATCCCACAGTCCATCCACCATCTATCCATCATCTATCCCAGTCTATCCACCATCTATCCCACAGTCCATCCACCATCTATCCCACAGTCCATCCACCATCTATCCAACAGTCCATCCACCATCTATCCCACAGTCTATCCATCATCTATCCCACAGTCCATCCACCATCTATCCCACAGTCCATCCACCATCTATCCATCATCTATCCCACAGTCTATCCACCATCTATCCCAGTCTATCCACCATCTATCCATCATCTATCCCAGTCTATCCACCATCTATCCCACAGTCTATCCACCATCTATCCCACAGTCTATCCACCATCTATCCCACAGTCTATCCACCATCTATCCCACAGTCTATCCACCATCTATCCCACAGTCTATCCATCATCTATCCCACAGTCTATCCATCATCTATCCCATAATCTATCCATCATCTATCCCACAGTCTATCCATCATCTATCCCACAGTCTATCTACCATCTATCCCACAGTCTATCCATCATCTATCCCACAGTCTATCCACCATCTATCCCACAGTCTATCCACCATCTATCCACCATCTATCCCACAGTCTATCCATCATCTATCCCACAGTCTATCCACCATCTATCCCAGTCTATCCACCATCTATCCCACAGTCTATCCACCATCTATCCCATTCTATCCACCATCTATCCCACAGTCCATCCACCATCTATCCCAGTCTATCCACCATCTATCCATCATCTATCCCACAGTCTATCCACCATCTATCCCACAGTCTATCCATCATCTATCCCACAGTCCATCCACCATCTATCCCACAGTCTATCCACCATCTATCCCACAGTCCATCCACCATCTATCCCACAGTCCATCCACCATCTATCCCACAGTCTATCCACCATCTATCCCACAGTCTATCCATCATCTATCCCACAGTCCATCCACCATCTATCCCACAGTCCATCCACCATCTATCCCACAGTCTATCCACCATCTATCCCACAGTCTATCCATCATCTATCCCACAGTCTATCCATCATCTATCCCACAGTCCATCCACCATCTATCCCACAGTCTATCCACCATCTATCCCACAGTCTATCCACCATCTATCCCAAAGTCTATCCACCATCTATCCCACAGTCTATCCATCATCTATCCCACAGTCCATCCACCATCTATCCCACAGTCCATCCACCATCTATCCCACAGTCTATCCACCATCTATCCCACAGTCTATCCATCATCTATCCCACAGTCCATCCACCATCTATCCCACAGTCCATCCACCATCTATCCATCATCTATCCCACAGTCTATCCACCATCTATCCCACAGTCCATCCACCATCTATCCATCATCTATCCCACAGTCTATCCATCATCTATCCCACAGTCCATCCACCATCTATCCCACAGTCCATCCACCATCTATCCATCATCTATCCCACAGTCCATCCACCATCTATCCATCATCTATCCCACAGTCCATCCACCATCTATCCCACAGTCCATCCACCATCTATCCATCATCTATCCCAGTCTATCCACCATCTATCCCACAGTCCATCCACCATCTATCCCACAGTCCATCCACCATCTATCCCACAGTCCATCCACCATCTATCCCACAGTCTATCCATCATCTATCCCACAGTCCATCCACCATCTATCCCACAGTCCATCCACCATCTATCCATCATCTATCCCACAGTCTATCCACCATCTATCCCAGTCTATCCACCATCTATCCATCATCTATCCCAGTCTATCCACCATCTATCCCACAGTCTATCCACCATCTATCCCACAGTCTATCCACCATCTATCCCACAGTCTATCCACCATCTATCCCACAGTCTATCCACCATCTATCCCACAGTCTATCCACCATCTATCCCACAGTCTATCCATCATCTATCCCATAATCTATCCATCATCTATCCCACAGTCTATCCATCATCTATCCCACAGTCTATCCACCATCTATCCCACAGTCTATCCATCATCTATCCCATAATCTATCCATCATCTATCCCACAGTCTATCCATCATCTATCCCACAGTCTATCCATCATCTATCCCACAGTCTATCCACCATCTATCCCATAATCTATCCATCATCTATCCCACAGTCTATCTACCATCTATCCCACAGTCTATCCATCATCTATCCCACAGTCTATCCACCATCTATCCCACAGTCTATCCACCATCTATCCATCATCTATCCCACAGTCTATCCATCATCTATCCCACAGTCTATCCACCATCTATCCCATAATCTATCCACCATCTATCCCACAGTCCATCCATCATCTATCCCACAGTCTATCCATCATCTATCCCACAGTCTATCCACCATCTATCCCACAGTCTATCCATCATCTATCCCACAGTCCATCCACCATCTATCCCACAGTCCATCCACCATCTATCCCACAGTCTATCCACCATCTATCCCACAGTCTATCCACCATCTATCCATCATCTATCCCACAGTCTAGCCACCATCTATCCATCATCTATCCCACAGTCTATCCCACAGTCTAGCCACCATCTATCCATCATCTATCCCATTCTATCCCACAGTCTATCCACCATCTATCCCACAGTCTATCCATCATCTATCCCACAGTCTATCCATCATCTATCCCAGTCTATCCACCATCTATCCCACAGTCTATCCCACAGTCTATCCACCATCTATCCCAATCTATCCACCATCTATCCCATTCTATCCACCATCTATCCCACAGTCTATCCACCATCTATCCCACAGTCTATCCACCATCTATCCCACAGTCTATCCATCATCTATCCCACAGTCTATCCATCATCTATCCCAGTCTATCCACCATCTATCCCACAGTCTATCCATCATCTATCCCACAGTCTATCCATCATCTATCCCACAGTCTATCCACCATCTATCCCAGTCTATCCATCATCTATCCCACAGTCTATCCATCATCTATCCCACAGTCTATCCATCATCTATCCCAGTCTATCCATCATCTATCCCAGTCTATCCATCATCTATCCCAGTCTATCCATCATCTATCCCACAGTCTATCCATCATCTATCCCAGTCTATCCATCATCTATCCCACAGTCTATCCACCATCTATCCCAGTCTATCCATCATCTATCCCACAGTCTATCCACCATCTATCCCACAGTCTATCCACCATCTATCCCACAGTCTATCCACCATCTATCCCACAGTCTATCCATCATCTATCCCACAGTCTATCCATCATCTATCCCACAGTCTATCCCACAGTCTATCCATCATCTATCCCAGTCTATCCACCATCTATCCCACAGTCTATCCACCATCTATCCCAGTCTATCCATCATCTATCCCAGTCTATCCACCATCTATCCCACAGTCTATCCACCATCTATCCCACAGTCTATCCATCATCTATCCCACAGTCTATCCACCATCTATCCCAGTCTATCCATCATCTATCCCACAGTCTATCCATCATCTATCCCACAGTCTATCCATCATCTATCCCACAGTCTATCCATCATCTATCCCAGTCTATCCATCATCTATCCCACAGTCTATCCATCATCTATCCCAGTCTATCCATCATCTATCCCACAGTCTATCCACCATCTATCCCACAGTCTATCCATCATCTATCCCACAGTCTATCCATCATCTATCCCAGTCTATCCACCATCTATCCCACAGTCTATCCATCATCTATCCCACAGTCTATCCATCATCTATCCCACAGTCTATCCACCATCTATCCCAGTCTATCCATCATCTATCCCACAGTCTATCCATCATCTATCCCACAGTCTATCCATCATCTATCCCAGTCTATCCATCATCTATCCCAGTCTATCCATCATCTATCCCAGTCTATCCATCATCTATCCCACAGTCTATCCATCATCTATCCCAGTCTATCCATCATCTATCCCACAGTCTATCCACCATCTATCCCAGTCTATCCATCATCTATCCCAGTCTATCCACCATCTATCCCACAGTCTATCCATCATCTATCCCAGTCTATCCACCATCTATCCCACAGTCTATCCATCATCTATCCCACAGTCTATCCACCATCTATCCCACAGTCTATCCACCATCTATCCCACAGTCTATCCATCATCTATCCCACAGTCTATCCCACAGTCTATCCATCATCTATCCCACAGTCTATCCATCATCTATCCCACAGTCTATCCACCATCTATCCCACAGTCTATCCATCATCTATCCCACAGTCTATCCATCATCTATCCCACAGTCTACCCATCATCTATCCCAGTCTATCCATCATCTATCCCACAGTCTATCCATCATCTATCCCAGTCTATCCATCATCTATCCCACAGTCTATCCACCATCTATCCCACAGTCTATCCATCATCTATCCCACAGTCTATCCATCATCTATCCCAGTCTATCCACCATCTATCCCACAGTCTATCCATCATCTATCCCACAGTCTATCCACCATCTATCCCAGTCTATCCATCATCTATCCCACAGTCTATCCATCATCTATCCCACAGTCTATCCACCATCTATCCCACAGTCTATCCACCATCTATCCCACAGTCTATCCATCATCTATCCCACAGTCTATCCCACAGTCTATCCATCATCTATCCCACAGTCTATCCATCATCTATCCCACAGTCTATCCATCATCTATCCCACAGTCTATCCACCATCTATCCCACAGTCTATCCATCATCTATCCCACAGTCTATCCATCATCTATCCCACAGTCTATCCATCATCTATCCCATAGTCTATCCACCATCTATCCCACAGTCTATCCACCATCTATCCCACAGTCTATCCACCATCTATCCCAGTCTATCCATCATCTATCCCACAGTCTATCCACCATCTATCCCACAGTCTATCCACCATCTATCCCACAGTCTATCCACCATCTATCCCACAGTCTATCCACCATCTATCCATCATCTATCCCACAGTCTATCCATCATCTATCCCACAGTCTATCCATCATCTATCCCACAGTCTATCCACCATCTATCCCACAGTCTATCCACCATCTATCCCACAGTCTATCCACCATCTATCCCACAGTCTATCCACCATCTATCCCACAGTCTATCCACCATCTATCCCACAGTCTATCCATCATCTATCCCACAGTCTATCCACCATCTATCCCACAGTCTATCCACCATCTATCCCACAGTCTATCCACCATCTATCCCAGTCTATCCAACATCGATCTCTCCATTTATTCCTCAATCCACCAACATCCCAACTATCCATCCATCACACATCCATTTTCCACACACTGCCTATCCCTCCATGATGATGTTGGTTCCTCCATCCTTTATCCATCCTTTCATCTCATCCATCCATCTTTCAAAAACTTCTCAATCTATCCAGCTCTCTTCTTCCCCTTCTATCCATTCATGTGCACCATCAGCCATTTATCTATCTCCATATTTACCCAAACCCCTCCTTCTTTCACCTCTCCCTTCATCCGGTCAACCATCACCAACCCCTCCATCCATCCATATGGACATATATCCATCAGCATCCATTAATCCATTTCTAAGGTTTTCCTTCCATCCATCGATCTAAAGACTAAACTCTTGTTCATGTCACCTGATCTCTGATGGTTTATTTTACTGTCATTAAATGCAAACTGATTTGGCAGAAGATAGACGGATTTTCCTGGATTGAGCTCCCTAACTGAGCAGTCTGACACATTACACAACAGAGACGATCAGGGAAGTCTTTGGCATTCGTGGCCTTAAATGTTGGCAGGCTTGTGGTTTAAGCTGGTAAGCCCGTTGGGATCAGAGCGTAAGTGAAACTCCTCCGGTGCTGCTGAGGAAAGACGCCACAGAGGGAAACTTCTTGGAAGAGGCAGCGAGCCGTAAACAGACTTACCGATGAGGTGAAAGTAGTTGAGGTGGTTTCTGATGGCCTGGTCGAACGTCTCCTGGGAGCAGAGCTTCACCCCGCTGGGAAACAGGATATTCCTTTTTCTACGAGTCAGACCCGAGGGTTGTCTGAATGAAAGCTGATCTGAGCCCAAAGCGCCACCGTTCTCCTCAAAACTCACCGTCCAGTCTCTACTGGTATCTGTAGGAGGCAAAAGGCAAAGTGACTGAAAAGGCACAGGCGGCAGTGTAATGCTTATATTTAAATTAAACTAATTAAGCTAAATTATGTGTTTTTTACAAGTACAAAGTATGAAAAAAAAAGAAAAAACAGAATAGCATCCAACAAAGTGAGTCAAAATAGAAGAATAGTAAAGCAAAATCATAAATAAACACAAAATCCTTCACAAGTAAAATACTTGTAGCCCTCAAAAATTGCTTTAGTAGCCAAAAATATTCTCCAATTTCTTACATTTATATTAGCATCATTCCATCATGAAACAATCAAACATCATATCTCCAAGTCTTCATGTTTCATTCTTACAGACAGGGAAGGTGCCCCTTTGGAGTAGCAGTAAGTAGTAAAGGTGCCTTATCTCATCAAAGCAGAGTAGTAGACGAGTTTCTGCCGGCTAATGCGTCTACTCGTCTCATCTGAGAGGCAGATTGTAGCTTTTTACTGCTTTACATCTGTCGTACGGATTCATTTTTATATGAATAAAACAATAATAATTAGATAAAGAAGTGTTGCGGTGGGTCATGTTTGGTTCCTAAAGTCTGAGCAGGAACCTCAAACTTCTGCTTCACAACAAGTACCAAGAATGGCACGTGGAGTTCCTCAGGGTTCAACTCTGGGGCCTCCTTTATTCCACATTTACACGTGGAGCTCCTCAGGGTTCAACTCTGGGGCCTCCTTTATTCCAGATTTACACGTGGAGTTCCTCAGGGTTCAACTCTGGGGCCTCCTTAATTCCACATTTACACGTGGAGTTCCTCAGGGTTCAACTCTGGGGCCTCCTTTATTCCACATTTACACATGGAGTTCTTCAGGGTTCAACTCTGGGGCCTCCTTTATTCCACATCAACACGTGGAGTTCCTCAGGGTTCAACTCTGGGGCCTCCTTTATTCCACATTAACACGTGGAGTTCCTCAGGGTTCAACTCTGGGGCCTCCTTTATTCCACATTAACACGTGGAGTTCCTCAGGGTTCAACTCTGGGGCATCCTTTATTCCACAATAACACGTGGAGTTCCTCAGGGTTCCACTCTGGGGCCTCCTTTATTCCACATTAACACGTGGAGTTCCTCAGGGTTCAACTCTGGGGCCTCCTTTATTCCACATCAACACGTGGAGTTCCTCAGGGTTCAACTCTGGGGCATCCTTTATTCCACATTAACACGTGGAGTTCCTCAGGGTTCAACTCTGGGGCCTCCTTTATTCCACATGTACATGCTCCCACTGGCTCAGATGATGCACAGCAGCAACAAAACATGTTTCCACAGATCTACGTCAGCACGTCACCCCTCACAAACACGCATTAAGAGGCTCAAACAAATAACCAACTGGATGATCCAGAGTTTCCTTCAGCTGAGAAAGATAAAACAGCTCATTGTCAGGTGTTAAAATCTGAGCTCAGCTTCAGTCTGTGATGTTAAAAACCACAAAGCAGGCAGAAATCTGGCTGTTATGGACTCAGAGCTGAACTTCAGTCAGTTATGAAGTCAGCCGACTCTCACCTGGAGAATATTTCCAGGACTAAAGGACTCGGAGTGGTTCAGAAAAGCTGCTCCAGGCAGTTAGAACCAAACACGGAGAGGCTGCTTTCAGCTCTCATGGATCAGATATGAGGAACAAACTCAGATACCTGCAGGTCGGACTCAACCCTTCTCCTTTTAAATGAAGCCTGGAGACTAACCTGGACTCCATAGTACCCCTCTCTCTCTATTCTACCTCTGCCTTCATGTTCCTGATAAAGAACTCTGCTGTTCTTCCACTGCGGAAAATGACAAGTTAATTAGCTTCACCTTTAAATCTCAGAGGCTGGATACTAGGGGTGGGCGAAAAAATCGATTCATGTACATATCGCGATTTTTTTTTATGGGACGATTTTAAAAACCAATTTTTCTCCCCTGAATCGATTATATTACGACATATCCGTGTCCAGAAAAACTTGATCAATTCATCACATTAAGCTAGCCCACATTTGTGCCGCGTGGACATTTCAATTCATTTTGTAACTGTAAACTTTAAAAAAAACTCTTTTTGTCTGAGTTGAAATAAATGTCAGCTGCTGGACTGACTGACACAGACTGATGTGCATTGTTTATGGGAACGACATTCATTCTAGAAGTGTATGATTCAACTTGTTTGTTTTTTAATGAGGACGAAAATTGCAATTACTGGTTATATCGAATCGCAATTATCAAGAATCATGATACAAATCAAATTGGCACCTTAGAATCGTGACACAATCGAATCGTGACCAAAGCATATTCTCCCACCCCTACTGGATACCCCGTCTGGGGCAGCAGAGAACATGGCTGATGCCCCCAGAGTCTGCAGAGTGGAACCACTGCGGTCCACCTGCGTGCCGCAGAAGGTAGAAAAGAGGTAGAGGACTCACCTGTTTCTGTGCACAGGTTCCCTGACAGCAGGAAAGCCAAGAGCGCCCACAGCGCCAGCCTCCGCTTCCCGGACATTTCTGGAAAAGTTTCGGGCAAAGCTCCCCCGGGACCGGACCTGCTCAGCTCATCAGCGGCGGGCTGCTCCTCCCTCCACCTCGGCGGGGCAACAAGAAGACGGGCAGAGTGTGGGGGGCAGATTGGGGGGCAGAGGACCTCCTGACGCGGCGCCGGCGGCTGCTTCCTCCTCCCAGGTGAGCAGATGGGACTTTGCTGCTGCCCCGGGAGACTTTTCTCCTCTTGGCTCTAATCCTATTTGTTAAGCTGCTGGAGTGGATGAGTGTCAGGGCGGCGCAGCCGAGTGTAACGGCCTCTGAGCAGCTCCGGATCAGCTGCAAATAACCGGGGGGCAACATGATGGAGGAAAGGGTCCGAGAGCCCCAACCGGGCCGGAAAATTCTGCCTTCTGAACATTTACACCCGAAACATCCAAGGTCCTGAAACCTGAAACATCGTTTAGCTTTGAATAGATCCAGAACATTTAGCTTTGAATAGATCCAGAACATTTAGCTTTGATCCAGAACATTTAGCTTTGAATAGATCCAGAACATTTAACTTTGAATAGATCCAGAACATTTAGCTTTGATCCAGAACATTTAACTTTGAATAGATCCAGAACATTTAGCTTTGAATAGATCCAGAACATTTAGCTTTGAATAGATCCAGAACATTTAGCTTTGATCCAGAACATTTAACTTTGAATAGATCCAGAACATTTAGATTTGAATAGATCCAGAACATTTAACTTTGAATAGATCCAGAACATTTAGCTTTGAATAGATCCCGAACATTTAGCTTTGAATAGATCCAGAACATTTAGCTTTGAATAGATCCAGAACATTTAGCTTTGAATAGATCCAGAACATTTAACTTTGAATAGATCCAGAACATTTAGCTTTGAATAGATCCAGAACATTTAGCTTTGAATAGATCCAGAACATTTAGCTTTGAATAGATCCAGAACATTTAACTTTGAATAGATCCAGAACATTTAGCTTTGAATAGATCCAGAACATTTAGCTTTGAATAGATCCAAAACATTTAGCTTTGAATAGATCCAGAACATTTAGCTTTGAATAGATCCAGAACATTTAGCTTTGAATAGATCCAGAACATTTAGCTTTGAATAGATCCAAAACATTTAGCTTTGAATAGATCCAGAACATTTAACTTTGAATAGATCCAGAACATTTAGCTTTGAATAGATCCAGAACATTTAACTTTAAATAGATCCAGAACATTTAACTTTGAATAGATCCAGAACATTTAGCTTTGAATAGATCCAGAACATTTAACTTTGATCCAGAACATTAAGCTTTGAATAGATCCAGAACATTTAGCTTTGAATAGATCCAGAACATTTAGCTTTGAATAGATCCAGAACATTTAGCTTTGAATAGATCCAGAACATATAGCTTTGAATAGATCCAGAACATTTAGCTTCAAATAGATCCAGAACATTTAACTTTGAATAGATCCAGAACATTTAGCTTTGAATAGATCCAGAACATTTAGCTTCAAATAGATCCAGAACATTTAACTTTGAATAGATCCAGAACATTTAGCTTTGAATAGATCCAGAACATTTAGCTTTGAATAGATCCAGAACATATAGCTTTGAATAGATCCAGAACATTTAGCTTTGAATAGATCCAGAACATTTAACTTTGATCCAGAACATTAAGCTTTGAATAGATCCAGAACATTTAACTTTGAATAGATCCAGAACATTTAGCTTTGAATAGATCCAGAACATTTAACTTTGAATAGATCCAGAACATTTAGCTTTGAATAGATCCAGAACATTTAGCTTTGAAAAGATCCAGAACATTTAACTTTGAATAGATCCAGAACATTTAGCTTTGAATAGATCCAGAACATTTAACTTTAAATAGATCCAGAACATTTAACTTTGAATAGATCCAGAACATTTAGCTTTGAATAGATCCAGAACATTTAGCTTTGAATAGATCCAGAACATTTAACTTTGATCCAGAACATTAAGCTTTGAATAGATCCAGAACATTTAGCTTTGAATAGATCCAGAACATTTAGCTTTGAATAGATCCAGAACATTTAGCTTTGAATAGATCCAGAACATTTAGCTTTGAATAGATCCAGAACATTTAACTTTGAATAGATCCAGAACATTTAACTTTGAATAGATCCAGAACATTTAGCTTTGAATAGATCCAGAACATTTAACTTTGATCCAGAACATTTAGCTTTGAATAGATCCAGAACATTTAGCTTTGAATAGATCCAGAACATTTAACTTTGAATAGATCCAGAACATTTAACTTTGAATAGATCCAGAACATTTAGCTTTGAATAGATCCAGAACATTTAACTTTGAATAGATCCAGAACATTTAACTTTGAATAGATCCAGAACATTTAGCTTTGAATAGATCCAGAACATTTAACTTTAAATAGATCCAGAACATTTAACTTTGAATAGATCCAGAACATTTAACTTTGAATAGATCCAGAACATTTAACTTTGAATAGATCCAGAACATTTAGCTTTGAATAGATCCAGAACATTTAACTTTGATCCAGAACATTAAGCTTTGAATAGACCCAGAACATTTAGCTTTGAATAGATCCAGAACATTTAGCTTTGAATAGATCCAGAACATTTAGCTTTGAATAGATCCAGAACATTTAGCTTTGAATAGATCCAGAACATTTAGCTTCAAATAGATCCAGAACATTTAACTTTGAATAGATCCAGAACATTTAGCTTTGAATAGATCCAGAACATTTAACTTTGAATAGATCCAGAACATTTAGCTTTGATCCAGAACACTTAGCTTTAAATAGATCCAGAACATTTAGCTTTAAATAGATCCAGAACATTTAACTTTGAATAGATCCAGAACATTTAACTTTGAATAGATCCAGAACATTTAGCTTTGAATAGATCCAGAACATTTAACTTTGAATAGATCCAGAACATTTAACTTTGAATAGATCCAGAACATTTAACTTTGAATAGATCCAGAACATTTAGCTTTGAATAGATCCAGAACATTTAACTTTGAATAGATCCAGAACATTTAGCTTTGAATAGATCCAGAACATTTAGCTTTGAATAGATCCAGAACATTTAACTTTAAATAGATCCAGAACATTTAACTTTGAATAGATCCAGAACATTTAGCTTTGAATAGATCCAGAACATTTAGCTTTGAATAGATCCAGAACATTTAACTTTGATCCAGAACATTAAGCTTTGAATAGATCCAGAACATTTAGCTTTGAATAGATCCAGAACATTTAGCTTTGAATAGATCCAGAACATTTAGCTTTGAATAGATCCAGAACATTTAGCTTTGAATAGATCCAGAACATTTAGCTTTGAATAGATCCAGAACATTTAACTTTGAATAGATCCAGAACATTTAACTTTGAATAGATCCAGAACATTTAACTTTGAATAGATCCAGAACATTTAACTTTAAATAGATCCAGAACATTTAACTTTGATCCAGAACATTTAGCTTTGAATAGATCCAGAACATTTAACTTTAAATAGATCCAGAACATTTAGCTTTGGGTTAGATGGATTCAGAACATTTAAAGGGGATGATCAGTTTTATTTCAAACATTCTTGTATTTCTATTCATTTCGGTTCTAAAGTGACTGAAGCTGCTTTAAATGAACGTTGGTGTAATTCTCCATGTGGGTTAGATTCTCCCGGGAAACATTCAATGCACTTCATGTGGATGAAGTTTGAACAATGGACTCCTGGGAGTGGAGGATTGTGTATATGCCGATAATGTCAGTCGATGATGTCAAAGATGTGTACAAAATTGGATTTTTGATAACAGGCTTTCTGCTTTTTGGAGTTGGCGGTTACCTGGCATTTGGAGACTTATGCGATGAGATCTACAGAGCGAACAACACAGACTACACTGGAAAAAATGCCCCTCCAAAAATATATGAAATATGAAATAAGCAAAAGAAATCTGCCAGTGGAACTAGTGAAAATCTGCTTGTCAAGATTTCTTGAAATAAAATGTGATATTTCGGACTTTTGAGATAAAAGTGATCTTGAAATTAGCTTAAAAACCTCTTCAAATGAAAAAAAAGCTTGTTTCATATGAAATATGACTCAAAACAATTTGTTTTCAAGACTTTTTCATTTAACAAGATATTCCAGATGTATTGTGTTCAAACAAGTCCCTATATCTGGCTGAAATAAAGTAATAAAAGTAATAAAATAAAGAAGTAAAGTAATTCTGATTCTGAAATGGTACTTGTTGGGCAGTTGTGTCTTATATTAAGTGTAATGAGATATTGTGATTGTGTGTGATGTTACGTGAGCAGAATCGCACGCCGGATGCGATTCCTGGACTCGGGAATGAAACGGAATAAATCCTGGAGAAAGTTGTTTCACTCGGATCTGGCGGAGAGTCCATGAATTCGGCTGTTTGGATTCACCATTGAGAAACTCAACAAAACTCTCAAGGCAGACAGAAAATAAATGTCGGCCTGACCCAAAACAATTGTTACCTGAATTCTGGCTCCCCTCTTGGACCTCGGACGGCTGGCCTTCAGTTTCTCCTGGTTATTATGCCTCTGCCCCCCCTTCCCTGAGGACATCTGTGGACCTGCTCTGAACTGTATAGGCTGGTTGATAAGCTTTCCATCCTGTTATCAAAGACAATGGCTTCACGGACTTACTTACACACACGCATATGCTCACACCAGGGCTCTAATTTAACACCCGCCAAATGCGGGTGAAAGTTATTTTTGGCGTGTATTGAAAAAAACTCACTAGCCGGCTTGGCCGATGATAAATGAGGAACTTTACCATCGATGTTTACGCATCTCACAGTATCCCCCTCATAATTAGTCTCTACACATAGTTTTGTGTTTAATTTTGTGCATTATCTGCACTAAAACATGGTTAGAAAGTTGTTAAATATTTCCATTTTTGTAGATTCAGGGTTCACATGAATATAAATCAGTTTTAAATTAAAAAAAAAAAAATTTTATGTACAAAAAATGTGATCTCCCCTAATGTGGTATTTCTTCTGTCATTCTACCCTTATCAAATAGATTTGTCTTATTAATACTGCACTAGGAGGAAAACTTAGTCATATTCAAATGGTCTATGAAGACCTATTATCACTGTATCAGCCTTAATATTTCCTCTCAAATGAAAGTTTTTTATTCAAAGTTAAATAATAGACTTTAAAATACTCCCATTAAATTTATAGACCACCGAACGGCTTTGTACTTAGTAAAGATCTGCTATCATTCATTATATCAACCGTTCTGTTATTAGCTATATTTCTAAATGCCTCCTCTTAGAGGAAAGTTTATCCATGTTTGTTAGCTTTTGTTAGTTTACTCAAATTACCTGTTATAGTTATACTAATCCTACTGTTAGCTAAATTTACTTTTGCTCTGTTAGTTATACCAATCCTACTTTTAGCTAAATTTACTTTTGCTCTGTTATAGTTATACCAATCTTACTATTAGCTAACTTTACTTTTGCTCTGTTATAGTTATACCAATCCTACTGTTAGCTAAATTTACTTTTGCTCTATTATAGTTATACCAATCCTACTATTAGCTAAATTTACTTTTGCTGTTATAGTTATACCAATCCTACTGTTAGCTAAATTTACTTTTGCTCTATTATAGTTATACCAATCCTACTGTTAGCTAAATTTACTTTTGCTCTATTATAGTTATACCAATCTTACTGTTAGCTAAATGTACTTTTGCTCTGTTAGTTATACCAATCCTACTGTTAGCTAACTTTACTTTTGCTCTGTTATAGTTATACCAATCTTACTGTTAGCTAAATTTACTTTTGCTTTGTTAGTTATACCAATCCTACTGTTAGAATTTCACTTCACTAAACAGACTGATCAATAAAGCCCAAACCGATCAGTTCTGTATAATCGGACCCACCCAGACGGACCCCCCCTGAGCCCAGCGTGGGTAGACGTCTTTTATTGGATGATGGGATTAAGGGACGGAGAGGAGATGAGGAGACGGGGAAAACCACAACACGAAGGGGGCTTTTACTGCCCAGAACTTCTGCTGGATGGAGACCCAAATCTGTCTCATCCTAACCTCTAACATGGGCCAGAACTGAACCAGAACCGACCCAGGACTGAGCCAAAACCAGGACCAGATAGGAAAAAGATATGAGGGAAAACACTGGACCTGAACCAGAAATTAGACCAGGACTTAAAAAGAGATGGAGCAGGACCAGATGTGGGCCAGAGCTGAACCAGAACTGAACCAGAACTGAACCAGAACCAGAGCCGCTGTTCTGAAGAGATGAAGTGACTCATATGAGGCGCTGTCATGTTGTTGTTCCGTCCTCAGACGATTAAACCTCCTTCAGCCCCCCGTCTGATCCACATAATGATCTGTAAGCTGATTGGTCCTCAGTGGGGGGGCACACACACACACACACACACACACACACACACACACACACACACACACATCTGTGCACGGACAGCAGCAGAAGAAGAACAGCCCGACTCTGTGTTACATAAATAAGTTTATTCTGAAGAAGAAGTCATTCTGTACATTCACACGTGGACCTCCAGCTCGCTCGCGGTGGACCTCCAGCTCGCTCCTGGTGGAACTCCAGCTCGCTCCTGGTGGACCACCAGCTCGCTCCTGGTGGACCTCCAGCTCGCTCCTGGTGGACCTCCAGCTCGCTCCTGGTGGACCTCCAGCTCGCTCCTGGTGGACCTCCAGCTCGCTCCTGGTGGACCTCCAGCTCGCTCCTGGTGGAACTCCAGCTCGCTCGCGGTGGACCTCCAGCTCGCTCCTGGTGGACCTCCAGCTCGCTCTGGTGGACCTCCAGCTCGCTCGCGGTGGACCTCCAGCTCGCTCCTGGTGGACCTCCAGCTCGCTCGCGGTGGACCTCCAGCTCGCTCTGGTGGACCTCCAGCTCGCTCTGGTGGACCTCCAGCTCGCTCCTGGTGGACCTCCAGCTCGCTCCTGGTGGACCTCCAGCTCGCTCGCGGTGGACCTCCAGCTCGCTCTGGTGGACCTCCAGCTCGCTCTGGTGGACCTCCAGCTCGCTCGCGGTGGACCTCCAGCTCGCTCCTGGTGGACCTCCAGCTCGCTCTGGTGGACCTCCAGCTCGCTCCTGGTGGACCTCCAGCTCGCTCGCGGTGGACCTCCAGCTCGCTCTGGTGGACCTCCAGCTCGCTCGCGGTGGACCTCCAGCTCGCTCCTGATGGACCTCCAGCTCGCTCCTGATGGACCTCCAGCTCGCTCTGGTGGACCTCCAGCTCGCTCGCGGTGGACCTCCAGCTCGCTCCTGGTGGACCTCCAGCTCGCTCGCGGTGGACCTCCAGCTCGCTCCTGATGGACCTCCAGCTCGCTCTGGTGGACCTCCAGCTCGCTCGCGGTGGACCTCCAGCTCGCTCTGGTGGACCTCCAGCTCGCTCGCGGTGGACCTCCAGCTCGCTCCTGGTGGACCTCCAGCTCGCTCCTGGTGGACCTCCAGCTCGCTCCTGATGGACCTCCAGCTCGCTCGCGGTGGACCTCCAGCTCGCTCCTGGTGGACCTCCAGCTCGCTCCTGATGGACCTCCAGCTCGCTCGCGGTGGACCTCCAGCTCGCTCCTGATGGACCTCCAGCTCGCTCGCGGTGGACCTCCAGCTCGCTCCTGGTGGACCTCCAGCTCGCTCCTGGTGGACCTCCAGCTCGCTCCTGGTGGACCTCCAGCTCGCTCGCGGTGGACCTCCAGCTCGCTCGCGGTGGACCTCCAGCTCGCTCGCGGTGGACCTCCAGCTCGCTCGCGGTGGACCTCCAGCTCGCTCGCGTGGACCTCCAGCTCGCTCTGGTGGAACTCCAGCTCGCTCTGGTGGACCTCCAGCTCGCTCGCGGTTGAACTCCAGCTCGCTCCTGGTGGACCTCCAGCTCGCTCTGGTGGACCGCCTCACGGTGGCGGCGCCTCTCCGTCTTCCGTCAGCTGCCGCCGCTGCAGCATCATGATCAGACGCCGGATCTCCTCGCGCTTCTGTCGCGCTCGCTGCCGCGGAAACCAGTTCTCCAATCGCAACGGGAGGTCGAAGTGCACGATGGGGTTCTGAGGAACCAATCAGAGAGCTCAGTTTAGATCAACAGGCGACGTTTATCTTCGATGACATTTTTAATTCTGTTAAAAACTGCTCAGAACTTAGAAAATTTACCTGAAAAACACGTACAAATAAAATAATTGTGTTATTTTCTGACACAAAATAACTTTTATTTTTATATTTTAAATAAAAATAATAAATTTTTTTAGATGTTTCTTTCTGGGAATTTATCTTTAATATATTCATTTTTAAATTAACGCTTCATGTCTTTTGGTAAACTTGTACATTTTATAAATTTAGGTGTAAATTTCAATATTAATTTTATTGAACATTTACTTATACTAATAATAATAATAATAATTATTCAAACTTTGAAAATTAATCATTAAAAAGTCTAAAATTTAACCATTTGCAGGAGGCTCTGACTCAGGTAAATGAGGGCGTGGTCACCTGCAGGAAGCTAAATGAGGGCGCGGTCACCTGCAGGAGGCTCTGACTCAGGTAAATGTGGGCGTGGTCACCTGCAGGAAGCTAAATGAGGGCGCGGTCACCTGCAGGAAGCTAAATGAGGGCGTGGTCACCTGCAGGAGGCTCTGACTCAGGTAAATGAGGGCGTGGTCACCTGCAGGAGGCTCTGACTCAGGTAAATGAGGGCGTGGTCACCTGCAGGAAGCTAAATGAGGGCGCGGTCACCTGCAGGAGGCTCTGACTCAGGTAAATGTGGGCGTGGTCACCTGCAGGAGCTCTGACTCAGGTAAATGAGGGCGTGGTCACCTGCAGGAAGCTAAATGAGGGCGCGGTCACCTGCAGGAAGCTCTGACTCAGGTAAATGAGGGCGTGGTCACCTGCAGGAGGCTCTGACTCAGGTAAATGAGGGCGTGGTCACCTGCAGGAAGCTCTAACTCAGGTAAATGAGGGCGTGGTCACCTGCAGGAAGCTCTGACTCAGGTAAATGAGGGCGTGGTCACCTGCAGGAAGCTCCAACTCAGGTAAATGAGGGCGTGGTCACCTGCAGGAGGCTCTGACTCAGGTAAATGAGGGCGTGGTCACCTGCAGGAGGCTCTGACTCAGGTAAATGAGGGCGTGGTCACCTGCAGGAAGCTCTAACTCAGGTAAATGAGGGCGCGGTCACCTGCAGGAAGCTCTGAATCAGGTAAATGTGGGCGTGGTCACCTGCAGGAAGCTCTAACTCCGGTAAATGAGGGCGCGGTCACCTGCAGGAAGCTCTGAATCAGGTAAATGAGGGTGTGGTCACCTGTAGGAGGCTCTGACTCAGGTAAATGTGGGCGTGGTCACCTGCAGGAAGCTCTAACTCAGGTAAATGAGGGCGTGGTCACCTGCAGGAAGCTCTGAATCAGGTAAATGTTGGCGTGGTCACCTGCAGGAAGCTAAATGAGGGCGCGGTCACCTGCAGGAAGCTCTGACTCAGGTAAATGAGGACGTGGTCACCTGCAGGAAGCTCTGAATCAGGTAAATGAGGGCGTGGTCACCTGCAGGAAGCTAAATGAGGGCGCGGTCACCTGCAGGAAGCTCTGACTCAGGTAAATGAGGACGTGGTCACCTGCAGGAAGCTCTGAATCAGGTAAATGAGGGCGTGGTCACCTGCAGGAAGCTAAATGAGGGCGTGGTCACCTGCAGGAAGCTCTCACTCAGGTAAATGAGGGCGTGGTCACCTGCAGGAAGCTCTGAATCAGGTAAATGAGGGCGTGGTCACCTGCAGGAAGCTCTGACTCAGGTAAATGAGGGCGTGGTCACCTGCACGAGGCTCTGACTCAGGTAAATGAGGGCGTGGTCACCTGCACGAGGCTCTGACTCAGGTAAATGAGGGCGTGGTCACCTGCAGGAAGCTAAATGAGGGCGCGGTCACCTGCAGGAAGCTCTGACTCAGGTAAATGAGGGCGTGGTCACCTGCAGGAGGCTCTGACTCAGGTAAATGTGGGCGTGGTCACCTGCAGGAAGCTCTGACTCAGGTAAATTAGGGCGTGGTCACCTGCAGGAAGCTCTGAATCAGGTAAATGAGGGCGTGGTCACCTGCAGGAGGCTCTGACTCAGGTAAATGAGGGCGTGGTCACCTGCAGGAGGCTCTGAATCAGGTAAATGAGGGCGTGGTCACCTGCAGGAAGCTCTGAATCAGGTAAATGTTGGCGTGGTCACCTGCAGGAAGCTCTGAATCAGGTAAATGAGGGCGTGGTCACCTGCAGGAGGCACTGACTCAGGTAAATGTTGGCGTGGTCACCTGCAGGAAGCTAAATGAGGGCGTGGTCACCTGCAGGAGGCTCCGACTCAGGTAAATGAGGGTGTGGTCACCTGCAGGAAGCTCTGACTCAGGTAAATGAGGGTGTGGTCACCTGCAGGAAGCTAAATGAGGGCGCGGTCACCTGCAGGAAGCTCTGACTCAGGTAAATGTGGGCGCGGTCACCTGCAGGAAGCTCTGACTCAGGTAAATGAGGGCGTGGTCACCTGCAGGAGGCACTGACTCAGGTAAATGTTGGCGTGGTCACCTGCAGGAGGCACTGACTCAGGTAAATGAGGGCGTGGTCACCTGCAGGAAGCTCTGACTCAGGTAAATGAGGGCGTGGTCACCTGCAGGAAGCTGTGACTCAGGTAAATGTGGGCGCGGTCACCTGCAGGAGGCTCTGAATCAGGTAAATGAGGGCGTGGTCACCTGCAGGAAGCTCTGAATCAGGTAAATGAGGGCGTGGTCTCCTGCAGGAAGCTCTAACTCAGGTAAATGAGGGCGCGGTCACCTGCAGGAAGCTCTGAATCAGGTAAATGAGGGCGTGGTCTCCTGCAGGAAGCTAAATGAGGGCGCGGTCACCTGCAGGAAGCTCTGACTCAGGTAAATGAGGGCGTGGTCACCTGCAGGAAGCTCTGACTCAGGTAAATGAGGGCGTGGTCACCTGCAGGAAGCTCTGACTCAGGTAAATGAGGGCGTGGTCACCTGCAGGAAGCTAAATGAGGGCGCGGTCACCTGCAGGAAGCTCTGACTCAGGTAAATGAGGGCGTGGTCACCTGCAGGAAGCTCTGACTCAGGTAAATGTGGGCGCGGTCACCTGCAGGAAGCTCTGACTCAGGTAAATGTTGGCGCGGTCACCTGCAGGAAGCTAAATGTGGGCGTGGTCACCTGGAGGAGGCTCTGACTCAGGTAAATGTGGGCGTGGTCACCTGCAGGAAGCTCTGACTCAGGTAAATGAGGGCGTGGTCACCTGCAGGAAGCTCTGACTCAGGTAAATGAGGGCGTGGTCACCTGCAGGAAGCTCTAACTCCGGTAAATGAGGGCGTGGTCACCTGCAGGAAGCTCTAACTCCGGTAAATGAGGGCGTGGTCACCTGCAGGAGGCTCTGAATCCGGTAAATGAGGGCGTGGTCACCTGCAGGAAGCTCTGACTCCGGTAAATGAGGGCGTGGTCACCTGCAGGAGGCTCTGAATCAGGTAAATGAGGGCGTGGTCACCTGCAGGAGGCTCTGACTCAGGTAAATGAGGGCGTGGTCACCTGCAGGAGGCTCTGACTCAGGTAAATGAGGGCGTGGTCACCTGCAGGAAGCTCTGACTCAGGTAAATGAGGGCGTGGTCACCTGCAGGAAGCTCTAACTCCGGTAAATGAGGGCGTGGTCACCTGCAGGAAGCTAAATGAGGGCGCGGTCACCTGCAGGAAGCTCTGACTCAGGTAAATGAGGGCGTGGTCACCTGCAGGAAGCTCTG
Organism: Odontesthes bonariensis; assembly: GCF_027942865.1. Classification (NCBI taxonomy): domain Eukaryota; kingdom Metazoa; phylum Chordata; class Actinopteri; order Atheriniformes; family Atherinopsidae; genus Odontesthes; species Odontesthes bonariensis. The sequence goes on from NC_134516.1 coordinate 2,889,789, forward strand.
ACTCAGGTAAATGAGGGCGTGGTCACCTGCAGGAAGCTCTGACTCAGGTAAATGAGGGCGTGGTCACCTGCAGGAAGCTCTAACTCCGGTAAATGAGGGCGTGGTCACCTGCAGGAGGCTCTGAATCAGGTAAATGAGGGCGTGGTCACCTGCAGGAAGCTCTGACTCAGGTAAATGAGGGCGTGGTCACCTGCAGGAAGCTCTGACTCAGGTAAATGAGGGCGTGGTCACCTGCAGGAAGCTCTAACTCCGGTAAATGAGGGCATGGTCACCTGCAGGAGGCTCTGACTCAGGTAAATGAGGGCGTGGTCACCTGCAGGAGGCTCTGACTCAGGTAAATGAGGGCGTGGTCACCTGCAGGAAGCTAAATGAGGGCGCGGTCACCTGCAGGAGGCTCTGACTCAGGTAAATGTGGGCGTGGTCACCTGCAGGAGCTCTGACTCAGGTAAATGTGGGCGTGGTCACCTGCAGGAAGCTCTGACTCAGGTAAATGAGGGCGTGGTCACCTGCAGGAGGCTCTGACTCAGGTAAATGAGGGCGTGGTCACCTGCAGGAAGCTCTAACTCAGGTAAATGAGGGCGTGGTCACCTGCAGGAAGCTCTGACTCAGGTAAATGAGGGCGTGGTCACCTGCAGGAAGCTCCAACTCAGGTAAATGAGGGCGCGGTCACCTGCAGGAAGCTCTGAATCAGGTAAATGAGGGCGCGGTCACCTGCAGGAAGCTCTGAATCAGGTAAATGAGGGTGTGGTCACCTGTAGGAGGCTCTGACTCAGGTAAATGTGGGCGTGGTCACCTGCAGGAAGCTCTAACTCAGGTAAATGAGGGCGTGGTCACCTGCAGGAAGCTCTGAATCAGGTAAATGTTGGCGTGGTCACCTGCAGGAAGCTAAATGAGGGCGCGGTCACCTGCAGGAAGCTCTGACTCAGGTAAATGAGGACGTGGTCACCTGCAGGAAGCTCTGAATCAGGTAAATGAGGGCGTGGTCACCTGCAGGAAGCTAAATGAGGGCGCGGTCACCTGCAGGAAGCTCTCACTCAGGTAAATGAGGGCGTGGTCACCTGCAGGAAGCTAAATGAGGGCGTGGTCACCTGCAGGAAGCTCTCACTCAGGTAAATGAGGGCGTGGTCACCTGCAGGAAGCTCTGAATCAGGTAAATGAGGGCGTGGTCACCTGCAGGAAGCTCTGACTCAGGTAAATGAGGGCGTGGTCACCTGCACGAGGCTCTGACTCAGGTAAATGAGGGCGTGGTCACCTGCAGGAAGCTAAATGAGGGCGCGGTCACCTGCAGGAAGCTCTGACTCAGGTAAATGAGGGCGTGGTCACCTGCAGGAGGCTCTGACTCAGGTAAATGTGGGCGTGGTCACCTGCAGGAAGCTCTGACTCAGGTAAATGAGGGCGTGGTCACCTGCAGGAAGCTCTGAATCAGGTAAATGAGGGCGTGGTCACCTGCAGGAGGCTCTGAATCAGGTAAATGAGGGCGTGGTCACCTGCAGGAGGCTCTGACTCAGGTAAATGAGGGCGTGGTCACCTGCAGGAAGCTCTGAATCTGGTAAATGTTGGCGTGGTCACCTGCAGGAAGCTCTGAATCAGGTAAATGAGGGCGTGGTCACCTGCAGGAGGCACTGACTCAGGTAAATGTTGGCGTGGTCACCTGCAGGAAGCTAAATGAGGGCGCGGTCACCTGCAGGAGGCTCCGACTCAGGTAAATGAGGGTGTGGTCACCTGCAGGAAGCTCTGACTCAGGTAAATGAGGGTGTGGTCACCTGCAGGAAGCTAAATGAGGGCGCGGTCACCTGCAGGAAGCTCTGACTCAGGTAAATGTGGGCGCGGTCACCTGCAGGAAGCTCTGACTCAGGTAAATGAGGGCGTGGTCACCTGCAGGAAGCTCTCACTCAGGTAAATGAGGGCGTGGTCACCTGCAGGAAGCTCTGACTCAGGTAAATGTTGGCGTGGTCACCTGCAGGAGGCACTGACTCAGGTAAATGAGGGCGTGGTCATCTGCAGGAAGCTCTGACTCAGGTAAATGAGGGCGTGGTCACCTGCAGGAAGCTGTGACTCAGGTAAATGTGGGCGCGGTCACCTGCAGGAGGCTCTAACTCAGGTAAATGAGGGCGTGGTCACCTGCAGGAAGCTCTGAATCAGGTAAATGAGGGCGTGGTCTCCTGCAGGAAGCTCTAACTCAGGTAAATGAGGGCGTGGTCTCCTGCAGGAAGCTCTAACTCAGGTAAATGAGGGCGCGGTCACCTGCAGGAAGCTCTGAATCAGGTAAATGAGGGCGTGGTCTCCTGCAGGAAGCTAAATGAGGGCGCGGTCACCTGCAGGAAGCTCTGACTCAGGTAAATGAGGGCGTGGTCACCTGCAGGAAGCTCTGACTCAGGTAAATGAGGGCGTGGTCACCTGCAGGAAGCTAAATGAGGGCGCGGTCACCTGCAGGAAGCTCTGACTCAGGTAAATGAGGGCGTGGTCACCTGCAGGAAGCTCTGACTCAGGTAAATGTGGGCGCGGTCACCTGCAGGAAGCTAAATGTGGGCGTGGTCACCTGGAGGAGGCTCTGACTCAGGTAAATGTGGGCGTGGTCACCTGCAGGAAGCTCTGACTCAGGTAAATGTGGGCGCGGTCACCTGCAGGAAGCTAAATGTGGGCGTGGTCACCTGGAGGAGGCTCTGACTCAGGTAAATGAGGGCGTGGTCACCTGCAGGAGGCACTGACTCAGGTAAATGAGGGCGTGGTCACCTGCAGGAGGCACTGACTCAGGTAAATGTTGGCGTGGTCACCTGCAGGAAGCTCTGAATCAGGTAAATGTGGGCGTGGTCACCTGCAGGAAGCTCTCCGCGTACTGCAGGAGGTAGAGTCCACAGTCGCTGCTGTTGTCCTGCTGAGGAACTCTGCAGCAGGAGCTCCTGATGGTGTCTGGCGTGAAGAGACGAGTCGTCTTCCTGCGCACCTCCCACTCCACCTGCAGGTAGCTGGAGACATCGTTCAACCTCAGCGTGAGAAAACAGCCGCCGACATTCGGCCTGTGGCCGCAGAGCGGCTGAAACTCACTCTCTGAGGAGTCTGCAGACGTTCTCGTGATACGACAGCTTCAGCGAGTCCATCACCAGGATGCAGGGCCTGAAAACCACCAGAAAACCACCAGCTCAACGCAAACTCTGCTTTGGGTTACCCTACGGTTCTTAAATATCCTGACAGATTTGAACGATTTAAGATGAAAAAAAAGGGTCAAAATGAGTTGAAAGAGGCTGATAAAAACAACAGAAATACCAGGGAAGGACGGAAGAAACATAAAGATAAACAGATTAAAACTCACCTCTGCATCACTCGGCTCCTCTGGGAGCCCTGCTGACTGCACTCCTGCAGGTTCATAAAGGACAGATCACACCAGGTCAATATTCATGGGGCAGAAACTCAGACACAACACGGTTATGTTAACATATTAGAATGTTAGCATGTTAACATATTAGAATGTTAACATGTTAGCATATTAGAATGTTAACATGTTAGCATGTTAGAATGTTAACATGTTAGCATGTTAACATGTTAGAATGTTAACATGTTAGAATGTTAGCATGTTAGAATGTTAGAATGTTAACATGTCAGCATGTTAGAATGTTAACATGTTAGCATGTTAGAATGTTAGCATTATTTGGAAGGGTTGCAGGACAAGGCCTTCTGGTTCTTATTCTTTTAAGCTGGAGGTTAAACCTTAAACTGACAGGAGGACGGCAGGTTAGTACCCCCAGAACCTTGGTTAGCATGTTAACATGCTTACATGTTAGAATGTTAACATGTTAGCATGTTAACATGTTAGAATGTTAACATGTTAGAATGTTAGCATGTTAACATGTTAGAATGTTAACATGTTAGAATGTTAACATGTTAGAATGTTAACATGTTAGAATGTTAGCATGTTAACATGTTAGCATGTTAGAATGTTAACATGTTAGCATGTTAACATGTTAGAATGTTAACATGTTAGAATGTTAGCATGTTAACATGTTAGCATGTTAGAATGTTAGCATGTTAGAATGTTAGCATTATTTGGAAGGGTTGCAGGACAAGGCCTTCTGGTTCTTATTCTTTTAAGCTGGAGGTTAAACCTTAAACTGACAGGAGGACGGCAGGTTAGTACCCCCAGAACCTTGGTTAGCATGTTAGAATGTTAACATGTTAGCATGTTAACATGTTAGAATGTTAACATGTTAGAATGTTAACATGTTAGAATGTTAGCATGTTAACATGTTAGCATGTTAGAATGTTAACATGTTAGCATGTTAACATGTTAGAATGTTAACATGTTAGAATGTTAACATGTTAGAATGTTAGCATGTTAACATGTTAGCATGTTAGCATGTTAACATGTTAGCATGTTAACATGTTAGAATGTTAACATGTTAGAATGTTAACATGTTAACATGTTAACATGTTAACATGTTAGAATGTTAACATGTTAACATGTTAGAATGTTAGCATGTTAACATGTTAGCATGTTAGCATGTTAACATGTTAGCATGTTAGAATGTTAACATGTTAGCATGTTAACATGTTAGAATGTTAACATGTTAGAATGTTAGCATGTTAACATGTTAGCATGTTAGAATGTTAACATGTTAGCATGTTAACATGTTAGCATGTTAACATGTTAGAATGTTAACATGTTAACATGTTAACATGTTAGAATGTTAACATGTTAACATGTTAACATGTTAGAATGTTAACATGTTAGCATGTTAACATGTTAGAATGTTAGCATGTTAACATGTTAGAATGTTAACATGTTAGAATGTTAGCATGTTAACATGTTAGCATGTTAGAATGTTAACATGTTAGCATGTTAGAATGTTAACATGTTAGCATGTTAACATGTTAGAATGTTAGAATGTTAGCATTATTTGGAAGGGTTGCAGGACAAGGCCTCCTGGTTCTTATTCTTTTAAGCTGGAGGTTAAACCTTAAACTGACAGGAGGACGGCAGGTTAGTACCCCCAGAACCTTGGTTAGCATGTTAACATGCTTACATGTTAACATGTTAGAATGTTAACATGTTAGAATGTTAGCATGTTAACATGTTAGCATGTTAGAATGTTAACATGTTAGCATGTTAACATGTTAGAATGTTAGCATGTTAACATGTTAGCATGTTAGAATGTTAACATGTTAGCATGTTAACATGTTAGAATGTTAGCATGTTAACATGTTAGCATGTTAGAATGTTAACATGTTAGCATGTTAGAATGTTAGCATTATTTGGAAGGGTTGCAGGACAAGGCCTTCTGGTTCTTATTCTTTTAACCCTAATCCCTGATAGGGGACATTTTTGTCCACTTGGGGTGAACTTTCTCCTCTAATTTCACACTGTAGATAGTGATACTCATCATATTTGGTCCAGTTGTGTATTTTTGACTATTTTTTCGAATTTCAAACACACATCATATACAATGCAATTTTTCATTGTGTAAAAAAAAAACTCCTTAATTTCTGAAAAGGGACATTTTTGTCCCCTTTTAAAACGACCTAAAAACATCATATATTAATATTTTTTTCCACTTTTTTTTTCATAAATCTTTTATTCCACTTCAGTTCTGATCATAACTACCAAGTTTTCAATTATTTTCAAAAAAATTAACCCTTTAAATGCCAATTTGAACTTTTTAGCCCAATTTTGAAGCCTTTAGGTGCCAGTATTTTCAAAATATGGAATGCAGAGTGGAATTATTGAGTAGGGATAATTAGGGTCTGGGATATGTCAATGATTAGCAACAACTTTGATTTTTAGGGATTTTTAATTTTTTTGTTATGCCTGATTTTTAAAAAAAATCCTTAATTTCTGAAAAGGGCCATTTTTGTCCCCTTCTAAAATGATCCCCAAAATACCATATGTTAATATTTTTTTCCACTTTTTTTTTCAGAAATCTTTTCTTCCACTTCAGTTCTGATCATAGGCAACAAGTTTTCAATTATTTTCAAAAAATTAACCCTTTAAATACCAGTGTATATGAGGTAAACACCAATTTTCGTTAAAAAACAGACACAAAAACTGCTGTATTTTCAATATATGCAATGCAAAGTGAAATATTCTATGGGGGATTATTAGGTCTGGGATATGTCATTGATGAGCTACAACATCAGTTTTATCAGCTTTTTAGTTTTTCTGCAATGGCAGATTACAGAAACGGCTCCCATAGACATCCATTATAATAAATACAGCATTAGTCTATGGCACACGCACGCACACATGCACGCACGCACACACGCACACACACACACACACACACATATACACGCACGCACGCACGCACACACACGCACACACACACACACGGACACCTGTGTGACCCCAGTGATGTTATGAGGTCGTCAGACTGAGAAATAGTTTGGGTTTCTTTGAGGTAACATAATAAAATAATTTAGGTGTCTTTGAGGTAACATGATGAAAGCACCCTCGTTTGTCAACGACAGATCCACCAGCATGAGAATACGAGAGCTGTGCACATTTCTCATTCTCCTGAAGGTTGGAAGGCATGGCACAAAAATTCAGCGTTGCCCAAGCCGTGGAGGAAGTCCTCAGACCAGGGCACAGCGACTCTCTCTATTCATCCTCCTCTGATGACTCCTCAGATGAAGAATGGGAACTCACCCTCCCTCCAGCAGCTCTGATTATAACAGCACGGAGGATGAAACTGATGAGACTGCTGGCCTGGATATTCTGTGGGTGTCAAAAAATGGCAAGATATCCTGGTCTGACAACCACGCCAACACCCTCCGATACCTGCCTGCACCCTGTGCTCGCCCTGAACCGACCACCTATGCATGCGCCCGCATAACCGATATGAAGCCCACCTGAGATCTTTTTCTGACTGATGAGCTGATGGAGCTGATCATTCAATTCACCAACCTGGAAGGCAGACGCACCACAGAGGCCTGGAGGGACACCGACAAAGGAGAGCTGCGGGCCTTCCTTGAGCTGCTCATCCTCGCCGCGGTGCATCACTCACGAGGTGAGAGCACCCTCAGTCTGTGGGATGCACTGGATGGGCCATGTTCAGGCAAACCATGGCACACACAAGATTTGAATCCCTTGTTTGATGACCAGCTGACACGACCCCATCGACAGCGAGAGGGCAAACTGGCTCCGATTGCAGCTCTCTGGGAGAAGTGGGAGAGCCGACTCACCCGCCTCTTCACCCCGGGCAGAGAAGTCTGCATCGATGAGCAGCTGAAGGCCTTTCAGGGTCGCTGCGCGTTTCTGCAGTATATCCCCAGCAAACCCCCAAAATATGGCATCAAAGTGTGGGTTACCTGTGACGTGCGCAGCTCATAGCCTTCCAAAGACATCTAAGATATGAATGATATGAATGTTTCAGTACGGTCGTACATCGGCCGTTTTACCGATGAAGGGTTTGGGAGTGGCGAGCTTTAGACGCTGTGTTAAAATGTATCGGCCTACGTCGTGGGCTAAAAAGCTAAATAATAATATATAAATAATAAGCTAAATTGCTATCTTCAAGTATTGGAATGAAGATCTGCTCAAATGAAAACTCGCCATGGTTGGGACCATTAGAAGGAATAAGCCTGAGCTTCCCCCAGTCCATCTGCAGGCGAGCCACAGACCTGTGCGCTCCTCAACATTGGCCTTCACTGCAACACACACTTTCTGTAATCTGCATATCGCATGTCATATGTGCCGAAGAGGTGGAAAATGTTCTCCTCCTCAGCACAGCGCACAGGGACCCAGTGGTCAGCGAGGATGAGCACCGAAAACCCCAAATAATCCTGGACTGCGCGTGCGTGTGTGCCATAGACTAATGCTGTATTTATTATAATGGATGTCTATGGGAGCCGTTTCTGTAATCTGCCATTGCAGAAAAACTAAAAAGCTGATAAAACTGATGTTTTAGCTCATCAATGACATATCCCAGACCTAATAATCCCCCATAGAATATTTCACTTTGCATTGCATATATTGAAAATACAGCAGTTTTTGTGTCTGTTTTTTAACGAAAATTGGTGTTTACCTCATATACACTGGTATTTAAAGGGTTAATTTTTTGAAAATAATTGAAAACTTGTTGCCTATGATCAGAACTGAAGTGGAAGAAAAGATTTCTGAAAAAAAAAAGTGGAAAAAAATATTAACATATGGTATTTTGGGGATCATTTTAGAAGGGGACAAAAATGGCCCTTTTCAGAAATTAAGGAGTTTTTTTTAAAATCAGGCATAACAAAAAAATTAAAAATCCCTAAAAATCAATGTTGTTGCTGATCATTGACTTTTCCCAGACCATAATTATCCCCCCTCAACAATTCCACTTTGCATTCTATATATTGAAAATATAGCAGTTTTTGTGAGTTTTTTTTACAGAAATTGGCGTTTACGTCATATAAACCAGTATTTAAAGGGTTAAATTTTTGAAAATAATTGAAAACTTGGTAGTTATGATCAGAACTGAAGTGGAATAAAAGATTTATGAAAAAAAAAGCGGAAAAAAATATTAACATATGATGTTTTTAGGTCGTTTTAAAAGGGGACAAAAATGTCCCTTTTCAGAAATTAAGTTGTGTTTTAAATCAGGTATGAGGGTTAAGCTGGAGGTTAAACCTTAAACTGACAGGAGGACGGCAGGTTAGTACCCCCAGAACCTTGGTTAGCATGTTAACATGCTTACATGTTAGAATGTTAGAATGTTAACATGTTAGAATGTTAGCATGTTAACATGTTAGCATGTTAGAATGTTAACATGTTAGCATGTTAACATGTTAGAATGTTAACATGTTAGAATGTTAGCATGTTAACATGTTAGAATGTTAACATGTTAGAATGTTAACATGTTAGAATGTTAGCATGTTAACATGTTAACATGTTAGAATGTTAACATGTTAGCATGTTAACATGTTAGAATGTTAACATGTTAGAATGTTAACATGTTAGAATGTTAACATGTTAACATGTTAGAATGTTAACATGTTAGAATGTTAGCATGTTAACATGTTAACATGTTAGAATGTTAACATGTTAGAATGTTAACATGTTAGAATGTTAACATGTTAGAATGTTAGCATGTTAACATGTTAACATGTTAACATGTTAACATGTTAGCATGTTAACATGTTAGCATGTTAACATGTTAGAATGTTAACATGTTAGAATGTTAGCATGTTAACATGTTAGAATGTTAACATGTTAGAATGTTAGCATGTTAACATGTTAGAATGTTAACATGTTAGAATGTTAACATGTTAGAATGTTAGCATGTTAACATGTTAACATGTTAGAATGTTAACATGTTAGCATGTTAACATGTTAGAATGTTAACATGTTAGAATGTTAGCATGTTAACATGTTAGAATGTTAACATGTTAGAATGTTAGCATGTTAACATGTTAACATGTTAGAATGTTAACATGTTAGAATGTTAGCATGTTAACATGTTAGAATGTTAACATGTTAGCATGTTAACATGTTAGAATGTTAACATGTTAGAATGTTAGCATGTTAACATGTTAGAATGTTAACATGTTAGAATGTTAGCATGTTAACATGTTAGCATGTTAGAATGTTAACATGTTAGCATGTTAACATGTTAGAATGTTAACATGTTAGCATGTTAACATGTTAGAATGTTAACATGTTAGAATGTTAGCATGTTAACATGTTAGAATGTTAACATGTTAGCATGTTAACATGTTAGAATGTTAGCATGTTAACATGTTAGAATGTTAACATGTTAGCATGTTAACATGTTAGAATGTTAACATGTTAGAATGTTAGCATGTTAACATGTTAGAATGTTAACATGTTAGCATTATTTGGAAGGGTTGCAGGACAAGGCCTCCTGGTTCTTATTCTTTTAAGCTGGAGGTTAAACCTTAAACTGACAGGAGGACGGCAGGTTAGTACCCCCAGAACCTCGGTTAGCATGTTAACATGCTTACATGTTAACATTCTTAGCTTAGCCCCGGATGAAGCTGTGCGCTGTGGATACGTACAGGCGGCTGCTGCGACCTCAGGCCGATGCTCGGCTTCCCTGCAGCTCGCTCAGATCCGCCTGCGGAAACAACAACATCTGTTTGTTCATCGTGAAATGAAAAAAGGCTTCTCCAAAGACAGATGACTCCAGTTTACTGCCCCCCCCCTCAGGATAAAAAGTGACACACTGAACCAACATGGAGCTCAGAGCTGTAAGAGGAGAACTTGTTTACTGGGGAACACTTGGTGGTTAGAACATGGACTTTATATCCCAGCTGGGGGGACATCTGGCCCCCATTAGAGACGCTCTGTTGAACTTCAGCGCTTCGTTCGCTCCACTGAATCGGCTTCAGAGCTGCGGAGCTGCAGCCGCTCACCTGCTGGGCTCTGGAAGTCCCGGTGCCGAAGCCCGTCCAGACCCGGGAAACAGACCACCACCAGGAACCAGTGAGCTCTGCGGAGACCAGAGGAGACGCCGCTGAGGACCAGGAGGCCACATTCACACATTACGACAAGAGAACAGAGACAGGAGGGAAAGCTGTAGAAAAGCAAAGAAAGAACGAAGAGAAGAGACCAAAAGGAAGGGAAACTGTAGAAAAAAAGACCAAAAGGAGGGAAAACTGTAGAAAAGAGACCAAAAGGAAGGAAAACTGTAGAAAAAGAGACCAAAAGGAAGGAAAACTGTAGAAAAACAAAGAAACGAAGAGAAAAGAGACCAAAAGGAAGGGAAACTGTAGAAAAACTGTAGAAAAACAAAGACAGAACGAGGTTAAAATAACACGTGGATGATAACGAAGTTTCTGTGACTTCTGAACACCGACGGGATTTAAAGGGTTCAGATATTTCCTCTAATTATCCACATTTATGGTTTCTGAGGCAGTTAAACTCAGTTTGGACGAGAGTTCAGTCTGTCAACCAATCAGAGACTGCGCTGACGACCCCTGGACCAATCAGAGACTCACACTTTGAATGGGCTGGAATGATTGGATGCTGTGCTGCTGGAAGCTCTTCTGCTATCTGTTATGAATGGAAACCATGGCAACAGGAAAGTTGCTCATCGGTTGGAGCAGCTAAACTGATGCCTGGAATAAAAAGAGGAGACGTCTTGGATGGGGAGCTTCACCCGAAGCTGGATGTGAGTGGGCGGGGCTTAGCATCGTGGGCGGGGCTTAGCAGAGGAGGCGGAGTCAACTTAAGGAGTGACGTACTTTAGAAATTAAAATCAGAACGGCTCGTTAGATGAGGAACTTTCAAACAAAGGGAAACTAAAAAAGAGGTTTTTCCATCATGTGTCACCCTTAAACTGAGACTGTAAACGCTTTAAAAAGCAGCTGGAGGTCAGGAGTTCACGGGTTCGATCCCCAAACTCTACACTGTGGCTGTGTTCGAAGCCGCCTACTACATACTCATCGATCAGACAGTATGCAGAGCGTTTACCCACAATGCATTTCGCTCCTGCCCGAGCCGAAATCAGCCGGCCTGAAGCTGATTTCCCTTAAGCTCTAAACTCTGTAAACTTTAGCAACATTTGAAACATTTTCAGGTGAGAAAGTAGTCGTTTAGATCCCCAACGTGTTGAAAACCTGACAAAATACCGGCTGTTTACAATTTAGTTCCCACGAATTCGGCGCTACTAAAGCTAGCCGCAGTGAGCTAACGCACTTCCGGTTATTATCACAAAATAAAATACCCGTTGCCTTTTATCATAGGGAAAGCCACTACCATACAATTGGTGCTTTTGTTTTGAAAACAGGAAGTGAACCTACCCTCGTTGTAGCTAGCTTGAAACTGCCGTTTTGACAGGAAATGACGATCGGCGACGTCACGTTACGTTGCATCTTGGGTAGTTTGAGTATGAGTAGTAACCTCATGATGCATACCCAACATTTAGGAGAATCTAGTATGCATCCGGGAACTTAAAAGTTAAAGTTAGTATGAGTAGTAGGAGTAGTAGGCGGTTTCGAACACAGCCCAAGTCACTGGGCAACAAACTGAGCGCCAGATGTGCTCCTGCCTCAGCGACGTGAACGTAAAGTTATTAACTTTGATAAAACAGCACAAAAAAGGGAATTAAAGGCTGAAACATGATGTTTAAAAGCTGAAACATGATATTTAAAGGCTGAAACATGATGTTTAAAAGGTGAAACATGATATTTAAAGGCTGAAACATGATGTTTAAAGGCTGAAACATGATGTTTAAAGGCTGAAACATGACGTTTAAAGGCTGAAACATGATGTTCAAAAGCTGAAACATGATGTTTAAAAGCTGAAACATGATGTTTAAAAGCTGAAACATGATGTTTAAAGGCTGAAACATGATGTTTAAAGGCTGAAACATGATGTTTAAAGGCTGAAACAAGATGTTTAAAGGCTGAAACATGATGTTTAAAAGCTGAAACATGATGTTTAAAAGCTGAAACATGATTTTTAAAAGCTGAAACATGATGTTTAAAAGGTGAAACATGATGTTTAAAGGCTGAAACATGATGTTTAAAGGCTGAAACATGATGTTTAAAAGGTGAAACATGATGTTTAAAAGGTGAAACATGATGTTTAAAGGCTGAAACATGATGTTTAAAAGCTGAAACATGATGTTTAAAAGGTGAAACATGATGTTTAAAAGCTGAAACATGATGTTTAAAGGTGAAACATGATGTTTAAAAGGTGAAACATGATGTTTAAAGGCTGAAACATGATGTTTAAAAGCTGAAACATGATGTTTAAAGGTGAAACATGATGTTTAAAAGGTGAAACATGATGTTTAAAAGGTGAAACATGATGTTTAAAGGCTGAAACATGATGTTTAAAAGCTGAAACATGATGTTTAAAAGGTGAAACATGATGTTTAAAAGCTGAAACATGATGTTTAAAGGCTGAAACATGATGTTTAAAGGCTGAAACATGATGTTTAAAAGGTGAAACATGATGTTTAAAAGGTGAAACATGATGTTTAAAAGCTGAAACATGATGTTTAAAGGCTGAAACATGATGTTTAAAGGCTGAAACATGATGTTTAAAAGCTGAAACATGATGTTTAAAAGGTGAAACATAATGTTTAAAGGCTGAAACATGATGTTTAAAAGGTGAAACATGATGTTTAAAGGCTGAAACATGATGTTTAAAAGCTGAAACATGATGTTTAAAGGCTGAAACATGATGTTTAAAGGCTGAAACATGATGTTTAAAGGCTGAAACATGATGTTTAAAAGCTGAAACATGATGTTTAAAAGGTGAAACATGATGTTTAAAGGCTGAAACATGATGTTTAAAAGCTGAAACGATGTTTAAAAGGCTGAAACATGATGTTTAAAGGCTGAAACATGATGTTTAAAAGCTGAACAAAGATGGAGGACGACTCCCCGGACACAGACATGACGTCATCGTCTTACTCTTGATTGACGGGCACGAACAGGAAGTCTTTGGTGAAAATGTCCTGGTGGCGGGTCCAGGTCTTCACCCTCTGATGCCGGACGTGGCGGTCTCTGAAAGAAGAAGAAGAATCACTTTAGTCCGGGGTCACGACACACGAGATCTGCGGCGCCGTCCTCTCCGGCGTTCTTACGGGACAGACGGGGCGCCGTCCTCTCCGGCCGCCCGCCGCCTGCTCAGCTGTTTGAAGAAGAAGCTGCTGAAGACGTGACTCCTCTGAGCCACCGGGCCGCCGACGCCCTCCAGGAGGAGATACCTGAGGGGGAGGGAGACACCTGCTGGTGACCGGCTGCACTACAGCAGAGCCCCGCCATCATTCAGCACACAAACAAATACACACAAATAAATACAAACAAACACAAACACACAAACAAACACAAAATAAATACAAAAAAATAAATACAAACACACAAATACAAACACAAATAAACACAAACAAACAAAAATACACAAACTTGAGGTAGAAGTCAATGATGACGTCGTTCAGGAACTCGCCGGCGTCGAGGCAGGCCAGGTCCTCCGTCGTCACCGTGATCCGGCCCTTACCCGGCGCCAGGGGATACCGGAGCAGCCTGCAGACCAAAGACACGGTTACCGGGTCGGCCAGAGGAACCAGGTTCTGCAGAGGAACCGGACCAGGTTCCGCAGAGGAACCAGGTTCCGCAGAGGAACCAGGTTCTGCTGGTCGCTCTGGTTTTACCTGCTGGGCAGCTGCTGCTGACCACACTTCTTCTTCGGCCCGCTGCTCAGCTGACAGGACGTCTGTCGGGAAACACATCAACAGCACATTTTAGGTCAGAATCTGGGCAGAACCGGGCCCGGGCAGCTCGGAAAACATCCACCCGGAGCCGCTGGCAACGGGCTGAGAAAGAGTATGGAAGCCTGGTTGTGCCACATTCCCAGAGGTGTCAAAAGTATTCACATTCATTACATAAGTGGAAGTAAAGATCCTCCAGTTCAAGTATCAACTCAAGTACAGTATAAAAGTACTGGCTTAAAAACTACTTACAGTAGAAAAGTAAAAGTAAAATGTAAAGAAAAAAGATTTATAGGTCCCGCACCACAGGGGCCTATAGCGCACTAAACAAGTTAGTTTTTTTAACACCACATTTGCATTAATCTGACTTTTCATTAGAAAAATCAACTTTTTTTCTGATTTAACTTGATGGGGATTTAAATAAAATGATTGTTTTGCACTAAATATGGGTTTATGGTATTATAAAGTCAAATAAAACAATTATCAGATTAACGTGAGCACTGCTGAAAGTATTTATTTTATGTGACATTTGATATTTTCATTTTTTTTATTCTAAATTTTAATGTTTTTTTATGATAATGTTGATGAGATAAATAAACACAAACAAACAAACAAACACAAACAAATAAACAAACACAAATAAATACAACAAATACAAACAAACAACCAAACAATAAACACAAACAAACAAATAAATACAAACACACACAAACAAACAAAAATATACAAACTTGAGGTAGAACTCAATGATGACGTCGTTCAGGAACTTTCAATGTTTTTTTCTGATAATGTTGATGAGATGATTCATAACTTTGTTCTGTTCCTCAGAACCTGCTCACCTCTTTTAGCCTCCATCATATATCATGATGTACATCACTTGATCTGATGTTTGGAACCAGAAACGTTAAATATAAATACAATTGAATTAAATTGAATTAAAGAACTCTTTTAAAAAACATAAAAACTCACAGTTTGGGCTTTTTTGTCAACAGATTAATTCACAGTTCAGACCTCAGAGCTTCGTCCCAGCAGACGCAGGAGGTGCTGGTCCACAGGTGGAGGGCAGCCGTGCACCAGCAGCAGCCCGTCGGCCCACCCCACAGGGGAGCTGGGCCCCCCGGGGGCTGAGGAGGAGCTGCGGCCCTGCTGGTACTCCTTCATGTCCAGGATGGAGAACATCAGGGCGGCCCGGATCTCCTGGAGCTGCTCGGTCAGGACCAGCAGGAGGACGGAGCAGAGGGGACCTGCAGAGACCAGCAGAGGGGAACCTTCAACATTAAAACCAGTAAAACCAGCAGCCGGGGTCCAGTTCCACCTCTTCACCCTAACTGAGGTTAAAGGAGCTTCAGGTTACCGATGGCGGCGGAGGTCCTGATGGCCGACAGCTCCTTCTGCAGCAGGCTGGCCTGAGCGTCCGACACCCAGAGGAAGAGCAGCGAGGGGGCGGGGCCTTCCCAGCCGGCCAGCAGAGTCCCGCCTTCAGCCACGCCTCCATCCCAAACGCCGTAACCCCGGAGCTGAGACGCCACCACCGACACCTCGCCCTCCTCATCACCTGAAAGAAGCCGGAAGGTTTGACAAAGAAACAAAAAACTGATCAAAGAACAACAAATAATATAAAAAACAGAGGAGCGCGGTCCAGCTGTTCTTAAAGAGTGAGAACATTGTTTCAACCCGGTGAATAAAACACAGAAACCAGCCAGAGGATGAATATTGTATCTGTGGTATTGTGTTTAATTTGGTTACCTTTGACAGGAAGAGTGATGCAGTTTGCAGTGATCTGCACAGAGAAAAGATGAAGAGTCGGTGTTAGGATTGAGTTTTTAAACGATAACCGTGACTGGACATGTTTTCGTCTCACCGTCATCGGCCCGTTGGCGTCGGCGCTGACGAGGCCGGCGTGAAGCGAGACGAACTCCAGCTGCAGGAAGGAGGGCGGCGTCAGCGGGGGGGGGAGCTGTTTGGAAACCTGTCAGACAACAAGCAGGGACCACGGTGAACCCTGGTACGCCTCACATCTGTGTTCTGAAACAACTGAAATAATCCTCTAATTAACAGCAATAAAACCGCTCCAGATGTTCTGACAGATGTGGGCCGCCTTCAGCTGCCTTCTGCACCAGACTCAGCTGGATCGAGTCCAGGGTCATAAACTCTGACCCACTTCAGGCTGAAACTGGGTCAGACCGCAGCCCGGTTCTGTCTTCATGTTTACGGCCAATCACCAACTAACGGCCAATCACCAACTTACGGCCAATCACCAACTAACGGCCAATCATCTGCTTCCCATCAACTAACGGCCAATCACCAACTAACGGCCAATCACCAACTTACGGCCAATCACCAACTAACGGCCAATCACCAACTAACGGCCAATCACCAACTAACGGCCAATCACCAACTAACGGCCAATCACCAACTAACGGCCAATCACCAACTAACGGCCAATCATCAACTAACGGCCAATCACCAACTAACGGCCAATCACCAACTAACGGCCAATCACCAACTAACGGCCAATCATCTGCTTCCCATCAACTAACGGCCAATCACCAACTAACGGCCAATAACCAACTAACGGCCAATCATCTGCTTCCCATCAACTAACGGCCAATCACCAACTAACGGCCAATAACCAACTAACGGCCAATCACCAACTAACGGCCAATCACCAACTAACGGCCAATCACCAACTAACGGCCAATCATCTGCTTCCCATCAACTAACGGCCAATCACCAACTAACGGCCAATCACCAACTAACGGCCAATAACCAACTAACGGCCAATCACCAACTAACGGCCAATCACCAACTAACGGCCAATCACCAACTAACGGCCAATCACCAACTAACGGCCAATAACCAACTAACGGCCAATCACCAACTAACGGCCAATAACCAACTAACGGCCAATCACCAACTAACGGCCAATCACCAACTAACGGCCAATCACCAACTAACGGCCAATAACCAACTAACGGCCAATCACCAACTAACGGCCAATCACCAACTAACGGCCAATCACCAACTAACGGCCAATCACCAACTAACGGCCAATAACCAACTAACGGCCAATCACCAACTAACGGCCAATAACCAACTAACGGCCAATCACCAACTAACGGCCAATCACCAACTAACGGCCAATCACCAACTAACGGCCAATCACCAACTAACGGACAATCATCAACTAACGGCCAATCACCAACTAACGGCCAATCACCAACTAACGGCCAATAACCAACTAACGGCCAATCACCAACTAACGGCCAATAACCAACTAACGGCCAATCACCAACTAACGGCCAATAACCAACTAACGGCCAATCATCAACTAACGGCCAATCATCTGCTTCCCATCAACTAACGGCCAATCACCAACTAACGGCCAATAACCAACTAACGGCCAATCACCAACTAACGGCCAATAACCAACTAACGGCCAATCACCAACTAACGGCCAATAACCAACTAACGGCCAATCACCAACTAACGGCCAATCACCAACTAACGGCCAATCACCAACTAACGGCCAATCACCAACTAACGGCCAATCACCAACTAACGGCCAATAACCAACTAACGGCCAATCACCAACTAACGGCCAATAACCAACTAACGGCCAATCACCAACTAACGGCCAATAACCAACTAACGGCCAATCACCAACTAACGGCCAATAACCAACTAACGGCCAATCATCAACTAACGGCCAATCATCTGCTTCCCATCAACTAACGGCCAATCACCAACTAACGGCCAATCACCAACTAACGGCCAATCACCAACTAACGGCCAATCATCAACTAACGGCCAATCACCAACTAACGGCCAATCATCAACTAACGGCCAATCATCTGCTTCCCATCAACTAACGGCCAATCACCAACTTACGGCCAATCACCAACTTACGGCCAATCATCTGCTTCCCATCAACTTACGGCCAATCATCAACTTACGGCCAATCATCTGCTTCCCATCAACTTACGGCCAATCACCAACTTACGGCCAATCATCAACTTACGGCCAATCATCTGCTTCCCATCAACTAACGGCCAATCATCTGCTTCCCATCAACTTACGGCCAATCATCTGCTTCCCATCAACTAACGGCCAATCATCTGCTTCCCATCAACTTACGGCCAATCATCTGCTTCCCATCAACTTACGGCCAATCATCTGCTTCCCATCAACTAACGGCCAATCATCTGCTTCCCATCAACTTACGGCCAATCATCTGCTTCCCATCAACTTACGGCCAATCACCAACTTACGGCCAATCATCTGCTTCCCATCAACTAACGGCCAATCATCTGCTTCCCATCAACTAACGGCCAATCATCTGCTTCCCATCAACTAACGGCCAATCATCTGCTTCCCATCAACTAACGGCCAATCATCAACTAACGGCCAATCATCTGCTTCCCATCAACTAACGGCCAATCATCAACTAACGGCGAGCAGCTTCTACGGATCTCTGTGGGCTCGCCTTTGGACCGAAACCGTCACCACAGCTGAGATCGCTGGGTCCAAAATGATGCTTTATTCATAGTTTCTTCAGTTAATTCTCTACTTCTTCAGTTAATTCTCTACTTCTTCAGTTATTTCTCTACTTCTTCAGGTAATTCTCTACTTCTTCAGTTAATTCTCTACTTCTGCAGTTATTTCTTTACTTCTTCAGTTAATTCTCTACTTCAGTTAATTCTCTACTTCAGTTATTTATCTACTTCTTCAGTTAATTATTCAGTTATTTCTCTACTTCTTCAGTTATTTCTTCAGTTATTTATCTACTTCTTCAGTTAATTATTCAGTTATTTCTCTACTTCTTCAGTTATTTCTTCAGTTATTTTTCTACTTCTTCAGTTAATTCTCGACTTCTTCAGTTAATTCTCTACTTCTTCAGTTATTTTTCTACTTCTTCAGTTAATTCTCTACTTCTTCAGTTATTTCTCGACTTCTTCAGTTAATTCTCTACTTCTGCAGTTATTTCTTTACTTCTTCAGTTAATTCTCTACTTCTTCAGTTAATTCTCTACTTCAGTTAATTCTCTACTTCAGTTATTTATTTACTTCTTCAGTTATTTCTTCAGTTATTTTTCTACTTCTTCAGTTATTTCTTCAGTTATTTTTCTACTTCAGTTATTTTTCTACTTCTTCAGTTAATTCTTCAGTTATTTTTCTACTTCTTCAGTTATTTCTCTACTTCTTCAGTCATTTAATTTCCCAGCCTGACTGAGATGCTGTGGTGGTACCTTCAGAGAACTGTGCAGAAACCAATGCAGCAGCTTCTGAAGCTTCTGAAGCTTCTGAAGCTGCTGAAGCTGCTGAAGCTGCTGAAGCTGCTGAAGCTTCAGCAGCTTCAGAAGCTTCTGAAGCTGCTGAAGCTGCTGAAGCTGCTGAAGCTGCTGAAGCTTCAGCAGCTTCAGAAGCTTCTGAAGCTGCTGAAGCTGCTGAAGCTTCTGAAGCTGCTGAAGCTTCTGAAGCTGCTGAAGCTTCTGAAGCTGCTTCTGTTCACCAACCTGAAGCTTCTTGGAGTTCCCTCCGTCGCCCAGCTTCCCGTCGCTCTTTGCTTCGTCTTCATGCTGCTCGCCGTCCTCCTCTTCACTCGACAGCACAACTGAGGGAGGGAAGACTCCGACTGAGTGGGTTCTTTATAGACACTTTATATCTGATAAACACATTGATCATTCAAATAAGGAGGAACATTTCCTAATGCACCCCAATAAGGTGAATTTAGATGGAAAAAGGGACATTTTTACGGCATTTTTACAGTAAAATGAGCAAACGTTTCAGAATAATTTGAGTAAAAGCTCACTGGGTTCGTTCGGAGTCTGTTTGGGTTTCTTTGGTCTCGGATGCAGGGCGGCAGATCGGTTCTTGCCCTCCCTGAACTGCCTCCATCTGTCCCTCTGCGTCTCCATCACGTCCTCGCTCAGGCTCCGCCTCCTGCCGGGCGTCGGGCTCGCCGAGCAGAGCGCTTTCCCCTCGGAAACGGAGGAGGAGGGAGTACCTGCAGACGGTCCCATTCTGGAGACAAAGTCCTCCTCCTCCGACGTGTCCTCTGGTCCCGAGCCGGCGGACTTCTTCTTCTGGGGTTTTCCTGCGTCGCTCTGAAACAAACAAATCGCTCAAAGTGAAGGAGAAGCTCCAGAGCTCCAGACCTGTAGGATGCCTCCGAGTTTCTAACGTGGGTCATCAGGACCAGCGGCGGTTCCTTCATAGGGTCGATTTGTGCGACGCACTACCAAACACGGAGGTTCTTTTGTTTTTTTTAATCTAGTTGCTAAGGCGGGACTGATCTGCTGTAGGCAAACTGGTTGTATATGTCATTGTCCAATCAGATTAAGGTCGCGCCTGGTTTTGCCACGCCCATTTGGGGCGATTTCTGTCAGGGTCGAATTTGCACCAGGAAGCTCCCACTGACATGAACGGTACGTCAGTTTTTTTTTTCAAAAATCCTGCTCCCAATACATTTTCTATGAGGGTTTATGTGCTCGCACAAACGACGTGCTTTCCTCGGTAGGGATGGGAATCGAAAACCGGTTCTTGTTGAGAACCAGTTCCCAGTGTTTCAATTCCTTGGAATCGTTTGGCGATTTTGCAAACGATTCCCTTATCGATTCCAGTGGGCGCGAATGACGTCACCACGCAGCGTTGCGTGGCGAGTCCAGCGCAGCCAGCAGCCAACAGTAAACATGGCGCCCAAGCGGTGCAAACGCTGGAAAGTTTGGTTGCACATCCCTAAAAAAGACGACAACAGGGCAACTTGCAAAGTGAATATTTCACCAAAGGGAGGAAATACTACCAACATGCAATAACTATGAATGAATGTCGCGTTTTCGATCCGCTCCGGACTAACGTTGGTGAATCTGAACCCAGCAACGTTAGCAACGTTAGCATGTCCTCGGCTAACACTGCAGGTAACTAACTAACAAACACTGCCTATCATGTTAGCGCCATTTGCCTGATTGTAAAAGCTGCTGTTAGTAACGGTTAAGGTTAAATGAAGGCCTTCTCAGGCATTACATTTAGATGAAATCATGAGAGACAGAGCCTGACTGGCTCAGAGCCAGAGGCTGGTGGTGCTACCCCCAGTTCACCTCTACCTCCAGCTTCTCCTTTCACCAGAGCAGGAAGAGTTAAATTACCCAGGCCAGGATAGACCAATGTGGACCTCACCGTTGTTGGGTTTGTGAGGTCATGACTCGTGTTACTTCTAAACTAAACAAAGTTGATGCTAATCGACCGGTTTGTTGTCCTTTTTCTCCAAATGAGAATCGATAAGGGAACCGACAAAGAACCGAATCGTTAAGCAGAATCGAAAATGGAATTGGAATCGTAAAAATCTTATCACTTCCCATCCCTATTCGTCACATGTCTGTTGCGCAGGACCATGAACATTCCACGAAGAAGATGACGAGTGTCGAGTGCAACAATACGGTAGTGTTTCTGACAGAAGTTCCCTTTAGTCGTCGTACTAATGCGGAGAAGGAAGTTTGGAAGAATTTTGCGGGATTTTTGGGCTCGCCTTGCGAGGCAAAGATGAAACTGAGGGCTCCACCAACCCTGCTATTTTTCCTGGTAGCATCTGATGTAGCTAAATAACTTACCCTTTTGTGCTCAGTCATTGACTTGTAATGATTTAAATCTTTTATATAATGTTGACAATAATAGCAGAATGTATAATGACACATTCATTGTTAATGGTGCAGTATTATATTTAAAAAAAGTAAGCTGCACTTAACCATGTTTGACAACTGGTTATGCTTTTCTAAGTCATATTTTCCAAAACTTCAATAAACACTTGGCTTGGATTTATATGCTGTCATTTTAATTACATTCTTTAGAATGAAAATTGAATGAATCTTATCATTAAGAGCTTATGTGTTTACTTATTTCATAGAATCCTGGAACAATATGAGGAAAATAAATAAATAATGGTTTAGGTGTAATATTAACTGATTGGCAAATTATTAACTGGCAAATGTTTTGCTTTGAAGGTTTCACAATGTAACTTCCCTAGTTTGACACTTTTAACTAATTCAGTGCTGCCATCTGCTGGACAAAAGAGATATGGCCGAAAAATTTATATCTGATATTTGAATTTATAGGCACAAACAAGTTAGGGAAATGGTCTCGCTACCTAGACAAATATACCTCAGTCCTCTGGACTTTTATGGTACTTATGGACATAACGGGGGGAAATTGCACGACCTAAAAAAAAATGTCAGGAGCCGCCACTGATCAGGACTCCCTGATATGAGGGACGGCTCGGTTTTAAAAGGTCGGACGTTCATCTTTACTCCTGCAGCACATCGGCTGTTTAAGGGTTTAAGACACATCTGCAGCCATTATGAGACCAAAGCCAAACTCACCCGGGACGTTTTGAAACTTCTGTCGACAGCTTTATTCAAAGAATATCATCTCTAAAAGAAATTCTAGATTTTATGTAGAATATTTGTGACTAATGTAAAAGTATTTCAGTATTATTCTGACAGTGTTTTAGTATTTCCAGGGTTCACTTCTTCTTTAAAGATGGTAACTTTATGGCATCTTTGGTAAAGCAGGCGGCGCTTCCTGAACACCTAAAGTGGATGAATTATGACCTTCATGGCCTTCCATAGGTTATTTATCTTTTTAAAGCTGGACCTTATTTCTGACATAAAATACGTAATAATGAATGAGCTGTGCGTCGATG
The DNA here is from genome assembly GCF_027942865.1 of Odontesthes bonariensis. Taxonomy (NCBI): domain Eukaryota; kingdom Metazoa; phylum Chordata; class Actinopteri; order Atheriniformes; family Atherinopsidae; genus Odontesthes; species Odontesthes bonariensis. The sequence continues at coordinate 2,912,636 of NC_134516.1, forward strand.
ACATCATCCCAGTAGACTCGTGTGCAGAAAGCTTCCCCGATAGCCCCGAATAACACCAACAGGGCAGCTCTGAGCTAACAGCTAACATAGCAGCTCTGAGCTAACAGGGCAGCTCTGAGCTAACAGCTAACATAGCAGCTCTGAGCTAACAGGGCAGCTCCGAGCTAACAGCTAACATAGCAGCTCTGAGCTAACAGGGCAGCTCTGAGCTAACAGTGCAACATGGCAGCTCTGAGCTAACAGGGCAGCTCTGAGCTAACAGCTAACATAGCAGCTCTGAGCTAACAGGGCAGCTCTGAGCTAACAGGGCAGCTCTGAGCTAACAGGGCAGCTCTGAGCTAACAGCTAACATAGCAGCTCTGAGCTAACAGGGCAGCTCTGAGCTAACAGGGCAGCTCTGAGCTAACAGCTAACATAGCAGCTCTGAGCTAACAGGGCAGCTCTGATCTAAAAGTGCAACAGGGCAGCTCTGAGCTAACAGTGCAACAGGGCAGCTCTAAGCTAACAGGGCAGCTCTGAGCTAACAGTGCAACAGGGCAGCTCTGAGCTAACAGTGCAACAGGGCAGCTCTGAGCTAACAGTGCAACAGGGCAGCTCTGAGCTAACAGTGCAACAGGGCAGCTCTGAGCTAACAGGGCAGCTCTGAGCTAACAGGGCAGCTCTGAGCTAACAGGGCAGCTCTGAGCTAACAGGGCAGCTCTGAGCTAACAGGGCAGCTCTGAGCTAACAGGGCAGCTCTGAGCTAACAGTGCAACAGGGCAGCTCTAAGCTAACAGTGCAACAGGGCAGCTCTGAGCTAACAGGGCAGCTCTGAGCTAACAGGGCAGCTCTGAGCTAACAGGGCAACAGGGCAGCTCTGAGCTAACAGGGCAGCTCTGAGCTAACAGGGCAGCTCTGAGCTAACAGGGCAGCTCTGATCTAACAGGGCAGCTCTGAGCTAACAGGGCAGCTCTGAGCTAACAGGGCAGCTCTGAGCTAACAGGGCAACAGGGCAGCTCTGAGCTAACAGGGCAGCTCTGAGCTAACAGGGCAGCTCTGATCTAACAGGGCAGCTCTGATCTAACAGGGCAGCTCTGATCTAACAGGGCAACAGGGCAGCTCTGAGCTAACAGGGCAGCTCTGATCTAACAGGGCAGCTCTGAGCTAACAGTGCAACAGGGCAGCTCTGATCTAACAGGGCAACATGGCAGCTCTGAGCTAACAGGGCAGCTCTGAGCTAACAGGGCAGCTCTGATCTAACAGGGCAACAGGGCAGCTCTGAGCTAACAGGGCAGCTCTGATCTAACAGGGCAGCTCTGAGCTAACAGTGCAACAGGGCAGCTCTGAGCTAACAGGGCAGCTCTGAGCTAACAGTGCAACAGGGCAGCTCTAAGCTAACAGTGCAACAGGGCAGCTCTGAGCTAACAGCTAACAGGGCAGCTCTGAGCTAACAGTGCAACAGAGCAGCTCTGAGCTAACAGCTAACAGTGCAGCTCTGAGCTAACAGGGCAGCTCTGAGCTAACAGCTAACATGGCAGCTCTGAGCTAACAGCTAACATGGCAGCTCTGAACTAACAGCTAACAGGGCAGCTCTGAGCTAACAGCTAACAGGGCAGCTCTGAGCTAACAGCTAACATGGGAGCTCTGAGCTAACAGCTAACATGGCAGCTCTGAGCTAACAGCTAACAGGGCAGCTCTGAGCTAACAGCTAACAGGGCAGCTCTGAGCTAACAGCTAACAGGGCAGCTCTGAGCTAACAGCTAACATGGCAGCTCTGAGCTAACAGCTAACAGTGCAGCTCTGAGCTAACAGCTAACAGGACACGTTCATTCCTTCATTGATCTTAAAGTATTGGTGAAATAAAGACAGATATACGCAGATCTCCAGGGATCTAAATATCTTTCGGTGAGCAGATGAAGGTATTTTATGGCAGAAATAAGGTTTTTCTTCTCCTTAAAGTTTGCTCTTAAATATGCTTCATTTTAAAAAGATTAATTTAAATTTGAGGGTTTTTACTTTCCCCTCTGCAGCGTCTCTGTTGGAGTCTGTTCTCCTGAAAGACACCGAGGAACTCAAACTCCCAGCATGCTCCGGTGCTCGCAGCTCTGCCAGAGAGTCCACCGCCTCCACGGAGATGCTCCGAGTCCAGGACGACGGAGCTGCTGGGATCAATAACAGCGATCAATAACAGCGATCAATAACAGCGATCAGATGAGATTCGGCAGGAGTCGTGGTCTCTGTTTGGAGAAACTTTACTTCCTCACATAAAGAAGACCGAACAGGACTCGTGTTTCTCACCTGAAGACGCAGCACTCTGCTTCTTCTGTGGTGGAGAGAGACGCTCCGAGGGCTGCAGCAGCCGGTCTGAAGCTCTCTTTGGTCGCCACCTGGTGGAGGAAAAGGGGAACAGCACTCTGCTCAGATCAGCGTCTTAAAAACCTTTAAAAACCTTCAGATCAGTAAATATATAATATAAATATATATATATAAATAAATCTATAGATATATAGAAAAATATGTATAAAAAGAACAAAGAAAATCTTTTAAAAATTCTTCAGAATATTTTAAATATAAAAACCTTCAGATCAGTAAATATATAATATAAATATATTTATAAATAAATCTATAGATATATAAATATAAATATAAATAAATCTATAGATGTATAGAACAATATATATAAAAAAAAGAACAAAAGAAAATATGATCAAATCTTTTAAAAATTCTTTAGAATATGTTAAATATAAAAACCTTCAGATCAGTAAATTTATAATATAAATATATATATAAATAAATCTATAGATATATAGAACAATACATATAGAAACAGAACAAAAGAAAATATGATTAAATCTTTTAAAAATTCTTTAGAATATTTTAAATATAAAAACCTTCAGATCAGTAAATTTATAATATAAATATATATATATATATATATAAATAAATCTATAGATATATAGAAAAATATATATAAAAAAGAACAAAAGAAAATATGATCAAATCTTTTAAAAATTCTTTAAAATATTTTAAATATAAAAACCTTCAGATCAGTATGTATATAATCAAATAAAATTTATTTGAATAGCACATTTCATGTACAAACATAATATATATATTAATAAATCTATAGATATATAGAACGATATATATAAAAAAGAACAAAAGAAAATATGATCAAATCTTTTAAAAATTCTTTAAAATATTTTTTTTAAACGATCTACTGCTAAAAATTAACTTCAGAAGTCACATGATCAGTTCAATGAGGTGCACCTGTGTACAGTCCGAGTGTCACATGACCTCAGGATATACACACCTGTTCTGAGAGGCTACAGAATCTCAAATGTCACCGATTAAGAGGAACATGAAGACCAAGGAGCTTCCAAACAGGTCAGGGACAAAGAACCATTGAATCCATCATCACAACCCTGCCCACAGAGGGGGATCCCCCATAACTCACAGAGCGGGTAAGGAGGGCGTTAATCAGAGACCTGAGGGAACCCTGCCCACAGAGGGGGATCCCCCATAACTCACAGACCGGGTAAGGAGGGCGTTAACCAGAGACCTGAGGGAACCCTGCCCACAGAGGGGGATCCCCCATAACTCACAGACCGGGTAAGGAGGGCGTTAATCAGAGACCTGAGGGAACCCTGCCCACAGAGGGGGATCCCCCATAACTCACAGACCGGGTAAGGAGGGCGTTAATCAGAGACCTGAGGGAACCCTGCCCACAGAGGGGGATCCCCCATAACTCACAGAGCGGGTAAGGAGGGCGTTAACCAGAGACCTGAGGGAACCCTGCCCACAGAGGGGGATCCCCCATAACTCACAGACCGGGTAAGGAGGGCGTTAACCAGAGACCTGAGGGAACCCTGCCCACAGAGGGGGATCCCCCATAACTCACAGACCGGGTAAGGAGGGCGTTAACCAGAGACCTGAGGGAACCCTGCCCACAGAGGGGGATCCACCATAACTCACAGAGCGGGTAAGGAGGGCGTTAATCAGAGACCGAAGGGAACCCTGCCCACAGAGGGGGATCCCCCATAACTCACAGAGCGGGTAAGGAGGGCGTTAACCAGAGACCGAAGGGAACCCTGCCCACAGAGGGGGATCCCCCATAACTCACAGAGCGGGTAAGGAGGGCGTTAACCAGAGACCGAAGGGAACCCTGCCCACAGAGGGGGATCCCCCATAACTCACAGACCGGGTAAGGAGGGCGTTAATCAGAGACCTGAGGGAACCCTGCCCACAGAGGGGGATCCCCCATAACTCACAGAGAGGGTAAGGAGGGCGTTAATCAGAGACCTGAGGGAACCCTGCCCACAGAGGGGGATCCCCCATAACTCACAGAGCGGGTAAGGAGGGCGTTAATCAGAGACCTGAGGGAACCCTGCCCACAGAGGGGGATCCCCCATAACTCACAGACCGGGTAAGGAGGGCGTTAATCAGAGACCTGAGGGAACCCTGCCCACAGAGGGGGATCCCCCATAACTCACAGACCGGGTAAGGAGGGCGTTAATCAGAGACCGAAGGGAACCCTGCCCACAGAGGGGGATCCCCCATAACTCACAGAGCGGGTAAGGAGGGCGTTAATCAGAGACCTGAGGGAACCCTGCCCACAGAGGGGGATCCCCCATAACTCACAGAGCGGGTAAGGAGGGCGTTAATAAGAGACCGAAGGGAACCCTGCCCACAGAGGGGGATCCCCCATAACTCACAGACCGGGTAAGGAGGGCATTAATCAGAGACCTGAGGGAACCCTGCCCACAGAGGGGGATCCCCCATAACTCACAGCGGGTAAGGAGGGCGTTAATCAGAGACCGAAGGGAACCCTGCCCACAGAGGGGGATCCCCCATAACTCACAGACCGGGTAAGGAGGGCGTTAACCAGAGACCGAAGGGAACCCTGCCCACAGAGGGGGATCCCCCATAACTCACAGACCGGGTAAGGAGGGCGTTAATCAGAGACCGAAGGGAACCCTGCCCACAGAGGGGGATCCCCCATAACTCACAGACCGGGTAAGGAGGGCGTTAATCAGAGACCTGAGGGAACCCTGCCCACAGAGGGGGATCCCCCATAACTCACAGACCGGGTAAGGAGGGCGTTAATCAGAGACCGAAGGGAACCCTGCCCACAGAGGGGGATCCCCCATAACTCACAGAGCGGGTAAGGAGGGCGTTAATCAGAGACCCAAGGGAACCCTGCCCACAGAGGGGGATCCCCCATAACTCACAGAGCGGGTAAGGAGGGCGTTAATCAGAGACCGAAGGGAACCCTGCCCACAGAGGGGGATCCCCCATAACTCACAGACCGGGTAAGGAGGGCGTTAATCAGAGACCGAAGGGAACCCTGCCCACAGAGGGGGATCCCCCATAACTCACAGACCGGGTAAGGAGGGCGTTAATCAGAGACCTGAGGGAACCCTGCCCACAGAGGGGGATCCCCCATAACTCACAGACCGGGTAAGGAGGGCGTTAATCAGAGACCGAAGGGAACCCTGCCCACAGAGGGGGATCCCCCATAACTCACAGAGCGGGTAAGGAGGGCGTTAATCAGAGACCCAAGGGAACCCTGCCCACAGAGGGGGATCCCCCATAACTCACAGAGCGGGTAAGGAGGGCGTTAATCAGAGACCTGAGGGAACCCTGCCCACAGAGGGGGATCCCCCATAACTCACAGACCGGGTAAGGAGGGCGTTAATCAGAGACCTGAGGGAACCCTGCCCACAGAGGGGGATCCCCCATAACTCACAGAGCGGGTAAGGAGGGCGTTAATCAGAGACCGAAGGGAACCCTGCCCACAGAGGGGGATCCCCCATAACTCACAGACCGGGTAAGGAGGGCATTAATCAGAGACCTGAGGGAACCCTGCCCACAGAGGGGGATCCCCCATAACTCACAGCGGGTAAGGAGGGCGTTAATCAGAGACCGAAGGGAACCCTGCCCACAGAGGGGGATCCCCCATAACTCACAGACCGGGTAAGGAGGGCGTTAACCAGAGACCGAAGGGAACCCTGCCCACAGAGGGGGATCCCCCATAACTCACAGACCGGGTAAGGAGGGCGTTAATCAGAGACCGAAGGGAACCCTGCCCACAGAGGGGGATCCCCCATAACTCACAGACCGGGTAAGGAGGGCGTTAATCAGAGACCTGAGGGAACCCTGCCCACAGAGGGGGATCCCCCATAACTCACAGACCGGGTAAGGAGGGCGTTAATCAGAGACCGAAGGGAACCCTGCCCACAGAGGGGGATCCCCCATAACTCACAGAGCGGGTAAGGAGGGCGTTAATCAGAGACCCAAGGGAACCCTGCCCACAGAGGGGGATCCCCCATAACTCACAGAGCGGGTAAGGAGGGCGTTAATCAGAGACCGAAGGGAACCCTGCCCACAGAGGGGGATCCCCCATAACTCACAGACCGGGTAAGGAGGGCGTTAATCAGAGACCGAAGGGAACCCTGCCCACAGAGGGGGATCCCCCATAACTCACAGACCGGGTAAGGAGGGCGTTAATCAGAGACCTGAGGGAACCCTGCCCACAGAGGGGGATCCCCCATAACTCACAGACCGGGTAAGGAGGGCGTTAATCAGAGACCGAAGGGAACCCTGCCCACAGAGGGGGATCCCCCATAACTCACAGAGCGGGTAAGGAGGGCGTTAATCAGAGACCCAAGGGAACCCTGCCCACAGAGGGGGATCCCCCATAACTCACAGAGCGGGTAAGGAGGGCGTTAATCAGAGACCTGAGGGAACCCTGCCCACAGAGGGGGATCCCCCATAACTCACAGACCGGGTAAGGAGGGCGTTAATCAGAGACCTGAGGGAACCCTGCCCACAGAGGGGGATCCCCCATAACTCACAGAGCGGGTAAGGAGGGCGTTAATCAGAGACCGAAGGGAACCCTGCCCACAGAGGGGGATCCCCCATAACTCACAGACCGGGTAAGGAGGGCGTTAATCAGAGACCTGAGGGAACCCTGCCCACAGAGGGGGATCCCCCATAACTCACAGAGCGGGTAAGGAGGGCATTAATCAGAGACCTGAGGGAACCCTGCCCACAGAGGGGGATCCCCCATAACTCACAGAGCGGGTAAGGAGGGCGTTAATCAGAGACCTGAGGGAACCCTGCCCACAGAGGGGGATCCCCCATAACTCACAGACCGGGTAAGGAGGGCGTTAATCAGAGACCGAAGGGAACCCTGCCCACAGAGGGGGATCCCCCATAACTCACAGACCGGGTAAGGAGGGCATTAATCAGAGACCTGAGGGAACCCTGCCCACAGAGGGGGATCCCCCATAACTCACAGACCGGGTAAGGAGGGCATTAATCAGAGACCTGAGGGAACCCTGCCCACAGAGGGGGATCCCCCATAACTCACAGACCGGGTAAGGAGGGCGTTAATCAGAGACCGAAGGGAACCCTGCCCACAGAGGGGGATCCCCCATAACTCTGGAGGAGCTGCTTTGTATCTCCACATAAACCATCAGATAAATGGCTACACCGAGGAGTCTTCTCACCCGTTTGTTGACGTCCCTGCTGTCCATCTCGGCTGTGATTGGCAACTCCAGCTTCCTGGTGACTTGTGATTGGCTGCTGAAGGTCCGCCTCTATCGGGGCTGTTAAGTACACGCAGAGTTTTGACCACATTTCTGAACAGCGGCCTGCAGGGCGCCCTGAAACAACATCCAACACCATCTTACTCTGCATCAGTGCTGCAAAGACCAGAACGTCCTGAAGGGGGGCGCCTCACCAACCTGAGTCTGTCTGAGGATGAGCCCACAGCGTTCCCAGCATGCATCCTGTTGGCGCCGCCTCTGCCCAATGGATCCCCGTAACCCTGTTCAGACCAGAGTGCACTCAAAACCAGAGCCTATACAAAATAACTGCACAGAGACGGGTTGGAAAACAATTAATTCCACCTTAAAGCACAGAACAGCTGAAAGTGAGAGGCATACAAATAGAAATAGAAATAGAAAAATACTTTATTCATCCCCCAAAGGGGAAAATTCAAATTAGTCAAGTAGCTCAACTTTTTTTTTTTTAAATATTTACAATGATTGTATTAATAACAACAATAATAATACCAATTCTAGTAAAAAAAAATACGACTACTAACTAATAATAATAATAATAAATGACTAAATAAACAAATAAAATAATTAATATTATTTATAAATATAATAATAATAATAATAATAATAATAATAATAATAATAATAAAACAAAGCAGTAATAGCACCTTGGCCTGAGGGGCGGAGCTCTGGAGGCGGGACAGCGGTGACAGCTGGTGTGAGTGGGCGGAGTCAGAGCCAGCTGAATTTTTCTTCTTCGGGATTTTAAAGGGAAGCGCCATCCTGAAACGGCACAAACAAGCCGCACCAGACTCCAGTCAAAAAACACTCAATTTTACTGCCGCGGTCCTATCTGACCGCTGTCTGCATCGCTCACAGTATCACGGGAACGCTATACCAAACTCCCCTCAAAATCATGAGGTTTTTCACTGGTTGTCAGAAAACGTGTCTTAATTAAAGAACAGCCAGTTTAATCTGATTCTAACTTAAAGTTGCAGCCTCACGTAAATGTTCAGCATGTCAGAAAAATTAATTAGCTTGGGAAAACTACTCTAAAAGCAGATAAACATACATACATCCGCATTACAATAAAAACGATCATCATATTGTCATAACTGCTGACTCTGCGACTTCTGAAGTAAACTGAATTTATATTTGAAAGTTTTTGTACTGAAATACGATAAAAATAAAAGCACCAAGTGCATGTTAATTTAAATATTAGCAGCATTTACGTTTTTTCCTCCTCATTTTACCCACAGAAAAAAATAGACGAGGGCGCTAAATTGAACTACGAAGCATCAATAAAAGTCTATTTCTGCAGCGTACGTTATTTTTAGGTGAATCATTTTAATGCCGAATTATCTAGCAAATGTTCCTGCTTCATTTCCTGGTCCAAGGTCATTCTTTATAGTTAAGTTTGTTTAAATGTAAACGGTTGTAATTTAGTGAGATGACCAACTTCGGTGAGCCGCTGAAGCCGGCTACGCGGCTAGCTAGCCTGCTAGCCCGGGGAGCTGAGCTATCTGCCGGCGGCCTGGTTCCGGTGAAACGTCTCCGGTCGGTCCATGAGCTGCAGGAGAACCGGGACCCGGTTCGGATAAAACACCAACTCCTTTAAAACTCCTTTAAAACTCCAGAACTTTGGACACGTCGGTTCGAGCTCAGCAACAAAACAACAGAAGCGTAACCGGCGTGGCTACGTCATAGATTTTTTTTGTTAGCTTTATTGAAAAATGTCCGTGAACAAATTTAAAAACCTCAGCATGTGATTCATTGTAAGGTCTAAAAATAAGGAAATAATAAAACCAAACTGTGCAGGATGAGACAGAACTGCTCAATAATATTTATACTTTTCTCTGCCTTTACACCACTTCACTATTTTATAATTATGACTTCGGCTCTGAGACACTCGTGGCTGGAAATAAAAGCTCCTTATGTGCTCATTAAAGGCACTTTCAGTTCCCACATCTGTCTCCAAACAAACCTTCAGGGTGCAAACTTTGCACTGGAGTTCAGTTATTTCCTTAACCCTTGTGTGGTCTTAACATTGTGTTTACTCCCTTTGTCCTACGGGTCAGAAATGAGCCGCCCTACCAAAGCCCCAAAATAAAGCAACTTAATTGAATTTTAAATCCAAAATCTATTTAGTATGATGAAACCACCTGTTATTTATCTATTCAACTCAATTCAATACATTTTTTTATCATGTATTTTTTGTTACACAATACAAAAAGACAATCACCAGTTTTCAGGATTACACTTTTTTTTTTTTTTACTGTCAGTTGGACCAACAGTTTTCTTGTTTTCTCAGTTTTCTTTTACATAATAAAGGTTTATTATTGCTATTATATAAATGTGAAGTAATTACTTCTGAATTAATTATATTGAAAGGGAAAAAAACAGTGAACTTTTTTAGACCAGCTGGAAAGCCGTTTAGAACAGCTGGAAACCAGTTTGGAACAGCTGGAAACCAGTTTAGAACAGCTGGAAACCAGTTTAGACCAACTGGAAAGCCGTTTAGAACAGCTGGAAACCAGTTTAGAACAGCTGGAAAGCAGTTTAGACCAACTGGAAAGCAGTTTAGACCAGCTGGAAACCAGTTTAGACCAACTGGAAAGCCGTTTAGAACAGCTGGAAACCAGTTTAGAACAGCTGGAAACCAGTTTAGACCAGCTGGAAAGCCGTTTAGACCAACTGGAAAGCAGTTTAGAACAGCTGGAAACCAGTTTAGACCAACTGGAAACCAGTTTAGAACAGCTGGAAACCAGTTTAGACCAGCTGGAAACCAGTTTAGAACAGCTGGAAACCAGTTTAGACCAACTGGAAAGCCGTTTAGAACAGCTGGAAACCAGTTTAGACCAACTGGAAACCAGTTTAGAACAGCTGGAAACCAGTTTAGACCAGCTGGAAAGCCGTTTAGAACAGCTGGACAGCAGTTTAGACCAGCTGGAAACCAGTTTAGACCAGCTGGAAACCAGTTTAGACCAACTGGAAACCAGTTTAGAACAGCTGGAAACCAGTTTAGACCAACTGGAAAGCCGTTTAGACCAACTGGAAAGCAGTTTAGACCAGCTGGAAAGCCGTTTAGACAAACTGGAAAGCCGTTTAGACCAGCTGGAAAGCCGTTTAGACCAACTGGAAAGCCGTTTAGACCAACTGGAAAGCAGTTTAGACCAACTGGAAAGCAGTTTAGACCAACAGGAAAGCCGTTTAGAACAGCTGGAAAGCAGTTTAGACCAACAGGAAAGCCGTTTAGAACAGCTGGAAAGCAGTTTAGACTAACTGGACAGCCGTTTAGACCAGCTGGAAAGCCGTTTAGACCAACTGGAAAGCCGTTTAGACCAGCTGGAAAGCCGTTTAGACCAGCTGGAAAGCCGTTTAGACCAGCTGGAAAGCCGTTTAGACAAACTGGAAAGCCGTTTAGACCAGCTGGAAAGCCGTTTAGACCAACTGGAAAGCAGTTTAGACCAGCTGGAAAGCCGTTTAGACAAACTGGAAAGCCGTTTAGACCAGCTGGAAAGCCGTTTAGACCAACTGGAAAGCCGTTTAGACCAACTGGAAAGCAGTTTAGACCAACTGGAAAGCAGTTTAGACCAACAGGAAAGCCGTTTAGAACAGCTGGAAAGCCGTTTAGACCAACTGGAAAGCAGTTTAGACCAACAGGAAAGCCGTTTAGAACAGCTGGAAAGCAGTTTAGACTAACTGGACAGCCGTTTAGACCAGCTGGAAAGCCGTTTAGACCAACTGGAAAGCCGTTTAGACCAGCTGGAAAGCCGTTTAGACCAGCTGGAAAGCCGTTTAGACCAGCTGGAAAGCCGTTTAGACCAACTGGAAAGCCGTTTAGACCAGCTGGAAAGCCGTTTAGACCAACTGGAAAGCCGTTTAGACAAACTGGAAAGCCGTTTAGACCAGCTGGAAAGCCGTTTAGACCAACTGGAAAGCCGTTTAGACCAACTGGAAAGCAGTTTAGACCAGCTGGAAAGCCGTTTAGACAAACTGGAAAGCCGTTTAGACCAGCTGGAAAGCCGTTTAGACCAACTGGAAAGCCGTTTAGACCAACTGGAAAGCCGTTTAGACCAACTGGAAAGCAGTTTAGACCAACAGGAAAGCCGTTTAGAACAGCTGGAAAGCCGTTTAGACCAACTGGAAAGCAGTTTAGACCAACAGGAAAGCCGTTTAGAACAGCTGGAAAGCAGTTTAGACTAACTGGACAGCCGTTTAGACCAGCTGGAAAGCCGTTTAGACCAACTGGAAAGCCGTTTAGACCAGCTGGAAAGCCGTTTAGACCAACTGGAAAGCCGTTTAGACCAGCTGGACAGCAGTTTAGACCAACTGGAAAGCCGTTTAGACCAGCTGGACAGCAGTTTAGACCAGCTGGAAACCAGTTTAGACCCGCTTGAAACCAGTTTAGACCAGCTACTGTTCTGGTTATTTCTGAGGGGATTTGTTGTAGATCTCCAGAGGAAGTGGAATTCAGGTCCATGAGTTCAGAAATGTTGACCAAAGGTTGGTTCCCAGCTCAATGAGGCTGGAGGGGCTTTAACCAAACCTCTGAGAGTTCGTCTTATAGCCCGGTGTCCGCATCCCGAATGTCCCGGTAGGTCTCAGAGGTGGTAGGCTCCCTCCAATTCTTCCAGAGATTGTACTTTGAGCTGTTCAGCGGGATGTTGGCCGAGGAGACGAACTGCACAGAGCGCCTCATGGAGGCTCTGAAGGACGGCGATCTGGCTGTGAAGAGGAGGAAAATCTGAAAACCCTGAAAAACACGAAGGTCGAGCGTTGGTCATTCTGGCCACTTTCTCTTTAACCACGAAGTGTGTACAGATCCGGCCTAACCCGGTGCGTAGGGTGGGCGTACCTGCGTGGTGGTACAGAGGCAGAAGAAGATGCTGAAGATCAGGTGGGCGTGTCCCGAGGTGACGAGGACCAGGTAGCCCAGAGTCCAGGACAGGCCCAGCAGCACGGCCAGAGACAGGCTGACCAGGAACCTCCGGGTCAGGGACGAGCGGCTGGAGCTGCCGGAGCTGCCGTCATACAGGCCGAGTTACAGCTCACAGTAAACAGGCCGAGTTAAAACTCACAGTAAACAGGCCGAGTTACAACTCACAGTAAACAGGCCGAGTTACAGCTCACAGTAAACAGGCCGAGTTACAGCTCACAGTAAACAGGCCGAGTTACAGCTCACAGTAAACAGGCCGAGTTACAGCTCACAGTAAACAGGCCGAGTTACAACTCACAGTAAACAGGCCGAGTTACAGCTCACAGTAAACAGGCCGAGTTACAGCTCACAGTAAACAGGCCGAGTTACAGCTCACAGTAAACAGGCCGAGTTACAACTCACAGTAAACAGGCCGAGTTACAGCTCACAGTAAACAGGCCGAGTTAACTCACAGTAAACAGGCCGAGTTACAGCTCACAGTAAACAGGCCGAGTTACAGCTCACAGTAAACAGGCCGAGTTACAGCTCACAGTAAACAGGCCGAGTTACAACTCACAGTAAACAGGCCGAGTTAACTCACAGTAAACAGGCCGAGTTACAGCTCACAGTAAACAGGCCGAGTTACAACTCACAGTAAACAGGCCGAGTTACAGCTCACAGTAAACAGGCCGAGTTACAGCTCACAGTAAACAGGCCGAGTTACAACTCACAGTAAACAGGCCGAGTTACAACTCACAGTAAACAGGCCGAGTTACAACTCACAGTAAACAGGCCGAGTTACAACTCACAGTAAACAGGCCGAGTTACAGCTCACAGTAAACAGGCCGAGTTACAACTCACAGTAAACAGGCCGAGTTACAGCTCACAGTAAACAGGCCGAGTTACAGCTCACAGTAAACAGGCCGAGTTACAACTCACAGTAAACAGGCCGAGTTACAACTCACAGTAAACAGGCCGAGTTAACTCACAGTAAACAGGCCGAGTTACAACTCACAGTAAACAGGCCGAGTTACAACTCACAGTAAACAGGCCGAGTTACAGCTCACAGTAAACAGGCCGAGTTACAGCTCACAGTAAACAGGCCGAGTTACAACTCACAGTAAACAGGCCGAGTTACAACTCACAGTAAACAGGCCGAGTTACAGCTCACAGTAAACAGGCCGAGTTACAACTCACAGTAAACAGGCCGAGTTACAACTCACAGTAAACAGGCCGAGTTAACTCACAGTAAACAGGCCGAGTTACAGCTCACAGTAAACAGGCCGAGTTAAAACTCACAGTAAACAGGCCGAGTTACAGCTCACAGTAAACAGGCCGAGTTACAACTCACAGTAAACAGGCCGAGTTACAACTCACAGTAAACAGGCCGAGTTAACTCACAGTAAACAGGCCGAGTTACAACTCACAGTAAACAGGCCGAGTTACAACTCACAGTAAACAGGCCGAGTTACAGCTCACAGTAAACAGGCCGAGTTACAACTCACAGTAAACAGGCCGAGTTACAACTCACAGTAAACAGGCCGAGTTACAACTCACAGTAAACAGGCCGAGTTACAACTCACAGTAAACAGGCCGAGTTACAACTCACAGTAAACAGGCCGAGTTACAACTCACAGTAAACAGGCCGAGTTACAACTCACAGTAAACAGGCCGAGTTACAACTCACAGTAAACAGGCCGAGTTACAGCTCACAGTAAACAGGCCGAGTTACAGCTCACAGTAAACAGGCCGAGTTACAACTCACAGTAAACAGGCCGAGTTAACTCACAGTAAACAGGCCGAGTTACAACTCACAGTAAACAGGCCGAGTTAACTCACAGTAAACAGGCCGAGTTACAGCTCACAGTAAACAGGCCGAGTTACAGCTCACAGTAAACAGGCCGAGTTACAGCTCACAGTAAACAGGCCGAGTTACAACTCACAGTAAACAGGCCGAGTTACAGCTCACAGTAAACAGGCCGAGTTACAACTCACAGTAAACAGGCCGAGTTACAGCTCACAGTAAACAGGCCGAGTTACAACTCACAGTAAACAGGCCGAGTTACAACTCACAGTAAACAGGCCGAGTTACAGCTCACAGTAAACAGGCCGAGTTACAGCTCACAGTAAACAGGCCGAGTTACAACTCACAGTAAACAGGCCGAGTTACAACTCACAGTAAACAGGCCGAGTTACAGCTCACAGTAAACAGGCCGAGTTACAACTCACAGTAAACAGGCCGAGTTACAACTCACAGTAAACAGGCCGAGTTACAACTCACAGTAAACAGGCCGAGTTACAGCTCACAGTAAACAGGCCGAGTTACAACTCACAGTAAACAGGCCGAGTTACAACTCACAGTAAACAGGCCGAGTTACAACTCACAGTAAACAGGCCGAGTTACAGCTCACAGTAAACAGGCCGAGTTAACTCACAGTAAACAGGCCGAGTTACAACTCACAGTAAACAGGCCGAGTTACAACTCACAGTAAACAGGCCGAGTTACAGCTCACAGTAAACAGGCCGAGTTACAGCTCACAGTAAACAGGCCGAGTTACAACTCACAGTAAACAGGCCGAGTTACAGCTCACAGTAAACAGGCCGAGTTACAGCTCACAGTAAACAGGCCGAGTTACAGCTCACAGTAAACAGGCCGAGTTACAGCTCACAGTAAACAGGCCGAGTTACAACTCACAGTAAACAGGCCGAGTTACAACTCACAGTAAACAGGCCGAGTTACAGCTCACAGTAAACAGGCCGAGTTACAACTCACAGTAAACAGGCCGAGTTACAACTCACAGTAAACAGGCCGAGTTACAGCTCACAGTAAACAGGCCGAGTTACAGCTCACAGTAAACAGGCCGAGTTACAACTCACAGTAAACAGGCCGAGTTAACTCACAGTAAACAGGCCGAGTTACAACTCACAGTAAACAGGCCGAGTTAACTCACAGTTAACAGGCCGAGTTACAGCTCACAGTAAACAGGCCGAGTTACAACTCACAGTAAACAGGCCGAGTTAACTCACAGTAAACAGGCCGAGTTACAACTCACAGTAAACAGGCCGAGTTACAACTCACAGTAAACAGGCCGAGTTAACTCACAGTAAACAGGCCGAGTTACAACTCACAGTAAACAGGCCGAGTTACAGCTCACAGTAAACAGGCCGAGTTACAGCTCACAGTAAACAGGCCGAGTTACAACTCACAGTAAACAGGCCGAGTTAACTCACAGTAAACAGGCCGAGTTACAACTCACAGTAAACAGGCCGAGTTACAGCTCACAGTAAACAGGCCGAGTTACAGCTCACAGTAAACAGGCCGAGTTACAGCTCACAGTAAACAGGCCGAGTTACAGCTCACAGTAAACAGGCCGAGTTACAGCTCACAGTAAACAGGCCGAGTTACAGCTCACAGTAAACAGGCCGAGTTACAGCTCACAGTAAACAGGCCGAGTTACAGCTCACAGTAAACAGGCCGAGTTACAACTCACAGTAAACAGGCCGAGTTACAACTCACAGTAAACAGGCCGAGTTACAGCTCACAGTAAACAGGCCGAGTTACAGCTCACAGTAAACAGGCCGAGTTACAGCTCACAGTAAACAGGCCGAGTTACAGCTCACAGTAAACAGGCCGAGTTACAGCTCACAGTAAACAGGCCGAGTTACAGCTCACAGTAAACAGGCCGAGTTACAGCTCACAGTAAACAGGCCGAGTTACAACTCACAGTAAACAGGCCGAGTTAACTCACAGTAAACAGGCCGAGTTACAACTCACAGTAAACAGGCCGAGTTAACTCACAGTAAACAGGCCGAGTTACAGCTCACAGTAAACAGGCCGAGTTACAGCTCACAGTAAACAGGCCGAGTTACAGCTCACAGTAAACAGGCCGAGTTACAGCTCACAGTAAACAGGCCGAGTTACAGCTCACAGTAAACAGGCCGAGTTACAACTCACAGTAAACAGGCCGAGTTACAGCTCACAGTAAACAGGCCGAGTTACAACTCACAGTAAACAGGCCGAGTTACAGCTCACAGTAAACAGGCCGAGTTACAGCTCACAGTAAACAGGCCGAGTTACAACTCACAGTAAACAGGCGAGTTACAACTCACAGTAAACAGGCCGAGTTACAACTCACAGTAAACAGGCCGAGTTACAGCTCACAGTAAACAGGCCGAGTTACAGCTCACAGTAAACAGGCCGAGTTACAGCTCACAGTAAACAGGCCGAGTTACAGCTCACAGTAAACAGGCCGAGTTACAACTCACAGTAAACAGGCCGAGTTACAACTCACAGTAAACAGGCCGAGTTAAGCTCACAGTAAACAGGCCGAGTTACAGCTCACAGTAAACAGGCCGAGTTACAGCTCACAGTAAACAGGCCGAGTTACAGCTCACAGTAAACAGGCGAGTTACAACTCACAGTAACAGCCGAGTTACAGCTCACAGTAAACAGGCCGAGTTAAAACTCACAGTAAACAGGCCGAGTTACAGCTCACAGTAAACAGGCGAGTTACAGCTCACAGTAAACAGGCCGAGTTAACTCACAGTAAACAGGCCGAGTTACAGCTCACAGTAACAGGCGCGTTACAGCTCACAGTAAACAGGCCGAGTTAACTCACAGTAAACAGGCGAGTTACAGCTCACAGTAAACAGGCCGAGTTAACCTCACAGTAAACAGGCCGAGTTACAGCTCACAGTAAACAGGCCGAGTTAAAACTCACAGTAAACAGGGCCGAGTTACAGCTCACAGTAAACAGGCCGAGTTACAGCTCACAGTAAACAGGCGAGTTACAGCTCACAGTAAACAGGCCGAGTTACAGCTCACAGTAAACAGGCCGAGTTACAGCTCACAGTAAACCAGGCCGAGTTACAGCTCACCAGTAAACAGGCCGAGTTACAGCTCACAGTAAACAGGCCGAGTTACAGCTCACAGTAAACAGGCCGAGTTACAGCTCACAGTAAACAGGCGAGTTACAGCTCACAGTAAACAGGCCGAGTTACACTCACAGTAAACAGGCCGAGTTAACTCACAGTAAACAGGGCCGAGTTACAGCTCACAGTAAACAGGCCGAGTTACAACTCACAGTAAACAGGCGAGTTACAGCTCACAGTAAACAGGCCGAGTTAACTCACAGTAAACAGGCCGAGTTACAGCTCACAGTAAACAGGCCGAGTTACACTCACAGTAAACAGGCCGAGTTACAGCTCACAGTAAACAGGCCGAGTTACAGCTCACAGTAAACAGGCCGAGTTACTCAGTAACAGGCGAGTTACAGCTCCAGTAAACAGGCCGAGTTACAGCTCACAGTAAACAGGCCGAGTTAAAACTCACAGTAAACAGGCCGAGTTACAGCTCACAGTAAACAGGCCGAGTTAACTCACAGTAAACAGGCCGAGTTACAGCTCACAGTATACAGGCCGAGTTACAGCTCACAGTAAACAGGCCGAGTTAAGCTCACAGTAAACAGGCCGAGTTACAGCTCACAGTAAACAGGCCGAGTTACAGCTCACAGTAAACACGGCCGAGTTACAGCTCACAGTATACAGGCCGAGTTACAGCTCACAGTAAACAGGCCGAGTTACAGCTCACAGTAAACAGGCCGAGTTACAGCTCACAGTAAACAGGCCGAGTTACAGCTCACAGTAAACAGGCCGAGTTACAGCTCAACAGTAAACAGGCCGAGTTACAGCTCACAGTAAACAGGCCGAGTTACAGCTCACAGTAAACAGGCCGAGTTACAGCTCACAGTAACAGGCCGAGTTACAGCTCACAGTAAACAGGCCGAGTTAAAGCTCACAGTAAACAGCCGAGTTACAGCTCACAGTAAACAGGCCGAGTTACAGCTCACAGTAAACAGCCGAGTTACAGCTCACAGTAAACAGGCCGAGTTACAGCTCACAGTAAACAGGCCGAGTTACAGCTCACAGTAAACAGGCCGAGTTACAGCTCACAGTAAACAGGCCGAGTTACAACTCACAGTAAACAGGCCGAGGTTACACTCACAGTAACAGGCCGAGTTACAGCTCACAGTATACAGGCCGAGTTACAGCTCACAGTAAACAGGCCGAGTTACAGCTCACAGTATACAGGCCGAGTTACAACTCACAGTAAACAGGCCGAGTTACAACTCACAGTAAACAGGCCGAGTTACACTCACAGTAAACAGGCCGAGTTACAACTCACAGTAAACGGCCGAGTTACAGCTCACAGTAAACAGGCCGAGTTACAGCTCACAGTAAACAGGCCGAGTTACAGCTCACAGTAAACAGGCCGAGTTAACTCACAGTAAACAGGCCGGAAGTTACAACTCACAGTAAACAGGCCGAGTTACAGCTCACAGTAAACAGGCCGAGTTACAGCTCACAGTAAACAGGCCGAGTTAACTCACAGTAACAGGCCGAGTTACAGCTCACAGTAAACAGGCCGAGTTAACTCACAGTAAACAGGCCGAGTTAACTCACAGTAAACAGGCCGAGTTACACTCACAGTAAACAGGCCGAGTTACAGCTCACAGTAAACAGGCCGAGTTACAGCTCACAGTAAACAGGCCGAGTTACAGCTCACAGTAAACAGGCCGAGTTACAGCTCACAGTAAACAGGCCGAGTTAACTCACAGTAAACAGGCCGAGTTACAGCTCACAGTAAACAGGCCGAGTTAACAGCTCACAGAAAACAGGCCGAGTTACAGCTCAACAGTAAACAGGCCGAGTTACAGCTCACAGTAAACAGCCGAGTTCAGACTCACAGTAAACAGGCCGAGTTACAACTCACAGTAAACAGGCCGAGTTACAGCTCACAGTAAACAGGCCGAGTTACAGCTCACAGTAAACAGGCCGAGTTAACTCACAGTAAACAGGCCGAGTTACAGCTCACAGTAAACAGGCCGAGTTAACTCACAGTAAACAGGCCGAGTTAACTCACAGTAAACAGGCCGAGTTACACTCACAGTAAACAGGCCGAGTTACAGCTCACAGTAAACAGGCCGAGTTAACTCACAGTAACAGGCCGAGTTAACCTCACAGTAAACAGGCCGAGTTACAACTCACAGTAAACAGGCCGAGTTACAGCTCACAGTAAACAGGCCGAGTTAACTCACAGTAAACAGGCCGAGTTACAGCTCACAGTAAACAGGCCGAGTTACAGCTCACAGTAAACAGGCCGAGTTAACTCACAGTAAACAGGCCGAGTTACAACTCACAGTAAACAGGCGAGTTACAGCTCACAGTAAACAGGCCGAGTTACAGCTCACAGTAAACAGGCCGAGTTAACTCACAGTAAACAGGGCCGAGTTACAGCTCACAGTAAACAGGCCGAGTTACAGCTCACAGTAAACAGGCCGAGTTACAAGCTCACAGTAAACAGGCCGAGTTACAGCTCACAGTAAACAGGCCGAGTTACAGCTCACAGTAAACAGGCCGAGTTACAGCTCACAGTAAACAGGCCGAGTTACGGCTCACAGTAACACAGGCCGAGTTACGGCTCACAGTAAACAGGCCGAGTTACAGCTCACAGTAAACAGGCCGAGTTACGGCTCACAGTAAACAGGCCGAGTTACGGCTCACAGTAAACAGGCCGAGTTACAGCTCACAGTAAACAGGCCGAGTTACAACTCACAGTAAACAGGCCGAGTTACAACTCACAGTAAACAGGCCGAGTTACACTCACAGTAAACAGGCCGAGTTACAGCTCACAGTAACAGGCCGAGTTACAGCTCACAGTAAACAGGCCGAGTTACAGCTCACAGTAAACAGGCCGAGTTACCAGCTCACAGTAAACAGGCCGAGTTACACTCACAGTAAACAGGCCGAGTTACAACTCACAGTAAACAGGCCGAGTTACAGCTCACAGTAAACAGGCCGAGTTACAACTCACAGTAAACAGGCCGAGTTACAGCTCACAGTAAACAGGCCGAGTTACAGCTCACAGTAAACAGGCCGAGTTACAGCTCACAGTAAACAGGCCGAGTTAACTCACAGTAAACAGGCGAGTTACAGCTCACAGTAAACAGGCCGAGTTACAGCTCACAGTAAACAGGCCGAGTTACAGCTCACAGTAAACAGGCCGAGTTACAAGCTCACAGTAAACAGGCCGAGTTACAGCTCACAGTAAAACAGGCCGAGTTACAGCTCACAGTAAACAGGCCGAGTTACAACTCACAGTAAACAGCCGAGTTACAGCTCACAGTAAACCAGGCCGAGTTACAAGCTCACAGTAAACAGGCCGAGGTACAGCTCACAGTAAACAGGCCGGAGTTACAGCTCACAGTAAACAGGCCGAGTTACAGCTCAGTAAACAGGCCGAGTTACAGCTCACAGTAAACAGGCCGAGTTACAGCTCACAGTAAACAGGCCGAGTTACAGCTCACAGTAAACAGGCCGAGTTACAGCTCACAGTAAACAGGCCGAGTTACAGCTCACAGTAAACAGGCCGAGTTACACTCACAGTAAACAGGCCGAGTTACAGCTCACAGTAAACAGGCCGAGTTACAACTCACAGTAAACAGGCCCGAGTTACAGCTCACAGTAAACAGGCGAGTTACACTCACAGTAAACAGGCCGAGTTACAGCTCACAGTAAACAGGCCGAGTTAAACTCACAGTAAACAGGCCGAGTTAACTCACAGTAAACAGGCCGAGTTACAGCTCACAGTAACAGGCCGAGTACAGCTCACAGTAAACAGGCCGAGTTACAGCTCACAGTAAACAGGCCGAGTTACAGCTCACAGTAAACAGGCCGAGTTACAGACTCACAGTAAACAGGCCGAGTTACAGCTCACAGTAAACAGGCCGAGTTACAACTCACAGTAAACAGGCCGAGTTACAGCTCACAGTAAACAGGCCGAGTTACAACTCACAGTAAACAGGCCGAGTTACAGCTCACAGTAAACAGGCCGAGTTAACTCACAGTAAACAGGCCGAGTTACAGCTCACAGTAAACAGCGCGAGTTACAGCTCACAGTAAACAGGCCGAGTTAAAACTCACAGTAAAAGAGGCCGAGTTACAGCTCACAGTAAACAGGCCGAGTTACAGCTCACAGTAAACAGGCCGAGTTACAGCTCACAGTAAACAGGCCGAGTTACAACTCACAGTAAACAGGCCGAGTTACAAGCTCACAGTAAACAGGCCGAGTTACAAGCTCACAGTAAACAGGCCGAGTTACAGCTCACAGTAAACAGGCCGAGTTACAACTCACAGTAAACAGGGCCGAGTTACAGCTCACAGTAAACAGGCCGAGTTACAACTCACAGTAAACAGGCCGAGTTACAACTCACAGTAAACAGGCGAGTTACAGCTCACAGTAAACAGGCCGAGTTACAGCTCACAGTAAACAGGCCGAGTTACAACTCACCGTAAACAGGCCGAGTTACAGCTCACAGTAAACAGGCCGAGTTACAGCTCACAGTAAACAGGCCGAGTTACAGCTCACAGTAAACAGGCCGAGTTACAGCTCACAGTAAACAGGCCGAGTTACAGCTCACAGTAAACAGGCCGAGTTACAGCTCACAGTAAACAGGCCGAGTTACAGCTCACAGTAAACAGGCCGAGTTACAACTCACAGTAAACAGGCCGAGTTACAGCTCACAGTAAACAGGCCGAGTTACAGCTCACAGTAAACAGGCCGAGTTAACTCACAGTAAAACAGGCCGAGTTACAGCTCACAGTAAACAGGCCGAGTTACAACTCACAGTAAACAGGCCGAGTTACAGCTCACAGTAAACAGGCCGAGTTACAGCTCACAGTAAACAGGCCGAGTTACAGCTCACAGTAAACAGGCCGAGTTACAGCTCACAGTAAACAGGCCGAGTTACAGCTCACAGTAAACAGGCCGAGTTACAGCTCACAGTAAACAGGCGAGTTACAGACTCACAGTAAACAGGCCGAGTTACAAGCTCACAGTAAACAGGCCGAGTTACAGCTCACAGTAAACAGGCCGAGTTACAGCTCACAGTAAACAGGCCGAGTTACAGCTCACAGTAAAACAGGCCGAGTTACAGCTCACAGTAAACAGGCCGAGTTAACTCACAGTAAACAGGCCGAGTTACAGCTCACAGTAAACAGGCCGAGTTACAACTCACAGTAAACAGGCCGAGTTACAGCTCACAGTAAACAGGCCGAGTTACAGCTCACAGTAAACAGGCCGAGTTACAGCTCACAGTAAACAGGCCGAGTTACAGCTCACAGTAAACAGGCCGAGTTAACGTCACAGTAAACAGGCCGAGTTACAGCTCACAGTAAACAGGCCGAGTTACACTCACAGTAAACAGGCCGAGTTAAAAGCTCACAGTAAACAGGCCGAGTTACAGCTCACAGTAAACAGCCGAGTTAAGCTCACAGTAAACAGGGCCGAGTTACAGCTCACAGTAAACAGGCCGAGTTACAGCTCACAGTAAACAGGCCGAGTTAACTCACAGTAAACAGGCCGAGTTACAGCTCACAGTAAACAGGCCGAGTTACAGCTCACAGTAAACAGGCCGAGTTAACTCACAGTGAACAAGGCCGAGTTAAACTCACAGTAAACAGGCCGAGTTAAGCTCACAGTAAACAGGCCGAGTTAACTCACAGTAAACAGGCCGAGTTACAGCTCACAGTAAACAGGCCGAGTTACAGCTCACAGTAAACAGGCCGAGTTTACAGCTCACAGTAAACAGGCCGAGTTACAACTCACAGTAAACAGGCCGAGTTACAGCTCACAGTAAACAGGCCGAGTTAACTCACAGTAAACAGGCCGAGTTACAAGCTCACAGTAAACAGGCCGAGTTACAGCTCACAGTAACAGGCCGAGTTACAGCTCACAGTAAACAGGCCGAGTTACAGCTCACAGTAAACAGGCCGAGTTAACTCACAGTAAACAGGCCGAGTTAACTCACAGTAAACAGGCCGAGTTACAAGCTCACAGTAAACAGGCCCGAGTTACAGCTCACAGTAAACAGGCCGAGTTAACTCACAGTAAACAGGGCCGAGTTACAGCTCACAGTAAACAGGCCGAGTTACAGCTCACAGTAAACAGGCCGAGTTACAACTCACAGTAAACAGGCCGAGTTACAGCTCACAGTAAACAGGCCGAGTTACAGCTCACAGTAAACAGGCCTGAGTTACAACTCACAGTAAACAGGCCGAGTTAAGCTCACAGTAAACAGGCCGAGTTACACTCACAGTAAACAGGCCGAGTTACAACTCACAGTAAACAGGCGAGTTACAGCTCACAGTAAACAGGCCGAGTTAACTCACAGTAAACAGGCCGAGTTACAGCTCACAGTAAACAGGCCGAGTTACAGCTCACAGTAAACAGGCCGAGTTACAGCTCACAGTAAACAGGCCGAGTTACAGCTCACAGTAAACAGGCCGAGTTACAAGCTCACAGTAAAACAGGCCGAGTTACAACTCACAGTAAACAGGCCGAGTTAACTCACAGTAAACAGGCCGAGTTACACTCACAGTAAACAGGCCGAGTTACAGCTCACAGTAAACAGGCCGAGTTACAGCTCACAGTAAACAGGCCGAGTTACAACTCACAGTAAACAGGCCGAGTTAACTCACAGTAAACAGGCCGAGTTAACTCACAGTAAACAGGCCGAGTTACAACTCACAGTAAACAGGCCGAGTTACAGCTCACAGTAAACAGGCCGAGTTAACTCACAGTATACAGGCCGAGTTACAGCTCACAGTAAACAGGCCGAGTTACAGCTCACAGTAAACAGGCCGAGTTACAACTCACAGTAAACAGGCCGAGTTACAGCTCACAGTAAACAGGCCGAGTTACAGCTCACAGTAAACAGGCCGAGTTACAACTCACAGTAAACAGGCCGAGTTACAGCTCACAGTAAACAGGCCGAGTTAACTCACAGTAAACAGGCCGAGTTACAACTCACAGTAAACAGGCCGAGTTACAGCTCACAGTAAACAGGCCGAGTTACAGCTCACAGTAAACAGGCCGAGTTACAGCTCACAGTAAACAGGCCGAGTTACAGCTCACAGTAAACAGGCGAGTTAACTCACAGTAAACAGGCCGAGTTACAGCTCACAGTAAACAGGCCGAGTTACAGCTCACAGTAAACAGGCCGAGTTACAGCTCACAGTAAACAGGCCGAGTTAACTCACAGTAAACAGGCCGAGTTACAACTCACAGTAAACAGGCCGAGTTACAGCTCACAGTAAACAGGCCCGAGTTACAACTCACAGTAAACAGGCCGAGTTACAGCTCACAGTAAACAGGCCGAGTTACAACTCACAGTAAACAGGCCGAGTTACAGCTCACAGTAACAGGCCGAGTTACATCTCACAGTAAACAGGCCGAGTTACAGCTCACAGTAAACAGGCCGAGTTACAACTCACAGTAAACAGGCCGAGTTACAGCTCACAGTAAACAGGCCGAGTTAAAGCTCACAGTAAACAGGCCGAGTTACAGCTCACAGTAAACAGGCCGAGTTACAGCTCACAGTAAACAGGCCGAGTTACAGCTCACAGTAAACAGGCCGAGTTACAACTCACAGTAAACAGGCCGAGTTACAGCTCACAGTAAACAGGCCGAGTTACAGCTCACAGTAAACAGGCCGAGTTACAGCTCACAGTAAACAGGCCGAGTTACAGCTCACAGTAAACAGGCCGAGTTACAGCTCACAGTAAACAGGGCCGAGTTACAGCTCACAGTAAACAGGCCGAGTTACAACTCACAGTAAACAGGCCGAGTTACAGCTCACAGTAAACAGGCCGAGTTACAGCTCACAGTAAACAGGCCGAGTTACAGCTCACAGTAAACAGGCCGAGTTACAACTCACAGTAAACAGGCCGAGTTACAGCTCACAGTAAACAGGCCGAGTTACACTCACAGTAAACAGGCCGAGTTACAGCTCACAGTAAACAGGCCGAGTTACAGCTCACAGTAAACAGGCCGAGTTAACTCACAGTAAACAGGCCGAGTTACAGCTCACAGTAAACAGGCCGAGTTACAGCTCACAGTAAACAGGCCGAGTTACAACTCACAGTAAACAGGCCGAGTTACAGCTCACAGTAAACAGGCCGAGTTACAGCTCACAGTAAACAGGCCGAGTTACAAGCTCACAGTAAACAGGCCGAGTTACACTCACAGTAAACAGGCCGAGTTAACTCACCAGTAAACAGGCCGAGTTACAACTCACAGTAAACAGGCCGAGTTAAGCTCACAGTAAACAGGCCGAGTTACAGCTCACAGTAAACAGGCCGAGTTACAGCTCACAGTAAACAGGCCGAGTTACAGCTCACAGTAAACAGGCCGAGTTAAAGCTCACAGTAAACAGGCCGAGTTACAGCTCACAGTAAACAGGCCGAGTTACAGCTCACAGTAAACAGGCCGAGTTACAGCTCACAGTAAACAGGCCGAGTTACAGCTCACAGTAAACAGGCCGAGTTACAGCTCACAGTAAACAGGCCGAGTTACAGCTCACAGTAAACAGGCCGAGTTACAGCTCACAGTAAACAGGCCGAGTTACAGCTCACAGTAAACAGGCCGAGTTACAGCTCACAGTAAACAGGCCGAGTTACAACTCACAGTAAACAGGCCGAGTTACAACTCACAGTAAACAGGCCGAGTTACAAGCTCACAGTAAACAGGCCGAGTTACAACTCACAGTAAACAGGCCGAGTTACAGCTCACAGTAAACAGGCCGAGTTACAGCTCACAGTAAACAGGCCGAGTTACAGCTCACAGTAAACAGGCCGAGTTAAACTCACAGTAAACAGGCCGAGTTACAGCTCACAGTAAACAGGCCGAGTTACAAGCTCACAGTAAACAGGCCGAGTTACAGCTCACAGTAAACAGGGCCGAGTTACAGCTCACAGTAAACAGGCCGAGTTACAAGCTCACAGTAAACAGGCCGAGGTTACAAGCTCACAGTAAACAGGCCGAGTTACAGCTCACAGTAAACAGGCCGAGTTACAACTCACAGTAAACAGGCCGAGTTACAGCTCACAGTAAACAGGCCGAGTTACAGCTCACAGTAAACAGGCCGAGTTAACTCACAGTAAACAGGCCGAGTTACAAGCTCACAGTAAACAGGCCGAGTTACAGCTCACAGTAAACAGGCCGAGTTACAGCTCACAGTAAACAGGCCGAGTTACAGCTCACAGTAAACAGGCCGAGTTAACTCACAGTAAACAGGCCGAGTTAACTCACAGTAAACAGGCCGAGTTACAGCTCACAGTAAACAGGCCGAGTTACAGCTCACAGTAAACAGGCCGAGTTACAGCTCACAGTAAACAGGCCGAGTTACAACTCACAGTAAACAGGCCGAGTTACAGCTCACAGTAAACAGGCCGAGTTACAGCTCACAGTAAACAGGCCGAGTTACAGCTCACAGTAAACAGGCCGAGTTACAACTCACAGTAAACAGGCCGAGTTACAGCTCACAGTAAACAGGCCGAGTTACAGCTCACAGTAAACAGGCCGAGTTACAGCTCACAGTAAACAGGCCGAGTTAAGCTCACAGTAAACAGGCCGAGTTACAGCTCACAGTAAACAGGCCGAGTTACAGCTCACAGTAAACAGGCCGAGTTACAGCTCACAGTAACAGGCCGAGTTACAACTCACAGTAAACAGGCCGAGTTACAGCTCACAGTAAACAGGCCGAGTTACAGCTCACAGTAAACAGGCCGAGTTACAGCTCACAGTAAACAGGCCGAGTTACAGCTCACAGTAAACAGGCCGAGTTACAGCTCACAGTAAACAGGCCGAGTTACAGCTCACAGTAAACAGGCCGAGTTACAGCTCACAGTAAAACAGGCCGAGTTACAGCTCACAGTAAACAGGCCGAGTTACAGCTCACAGTAAACAGGCCGAGTTACAGCTCACAGTAAACAGGCCGAGTTACAGCTCACAGTAAACAGGCCGAGTTACAGCTCACAGTAAAACAGGCCGAGTTACAGCTCACAGTAAACAGGCCGAGTTACAGCTCACAGTAAACAGGCCGAGTTACAACTCACAGGTAAACAGGGCCGAGTTACAAGCTCACAGTAAACAGGCCGAGTTACAGCTCACAGTAAACAGGCCGAGTTACAAGAGCTCACAGTAAACAGGCCGAGTTACAGCTCACAGTAAACAGGCCGAGTTACAGCTCACAGTAAACAGGCCGAGTTACAGCTCACAGTAAACAGGCCGAGTTACAGCTCAAGTAAGCAGTAAACAGGCCGAGTTACAGCTCACAGTAAACAGGCCGAGTTACAGCTCACAGTAAACAGGCCGAGTTACAGCTCACAGTAAACAGGCCGAGTTACATCTCACATAAACAGGCCGAGTTACAGCTCACAGTAAACAGGCCGAGTTTACAGCTCACAGTAAACAGGCCGAGTTACAGCTCACAGTAAACAGGCCGAGTTAAACTCACAGTAAACAGGCCGAGTTACAGCTCACAGTAAACAGGCCGAGTTACAGCTCACAGTAAACAGGCCGAGTTACAGCTCACCAGTAAACAGGCCGGAGTTAACTCACAGTAAACAGGCCGAGTTACAGCTCACAGTAAACAGGCGAGTTACAGCTCACAGTAAACAGGCCGAGTTACAGCTCCACAGTAAACAGGCCGAGTTAACTCACAGTAAACAGCCGAGTTACAGCTCACAGTAAACAGGCCGCGAGTTACAGCTCACAGTAAACAGGCCGAGTTACAGA